>NW_006239307.1:324938-406853 GCF_000226075.1 Solanum tuberosum | reverse complement strand
AACTTCCGAAGCACATTTTAAAGAAATTTTTGGGTCATTTCAATAACCTTCGTAGCACAACTTCATAAACCTATGCATCATAATCATCAATTCACTTCACATCTATTGCCTTCAAGGCGGTGATATCAGCATGCATCGATAGACAAGAAGTAAACACCGCCACCATAAGTGGACCAAACCACACATCATCAATTCTCATACTATAGACTAGAAGTTAGGTCAACTTACCAATTCTCCAAGCCATGATCACCATGGATCAATCCTCAACAATTCATAATCAATTGACATAGATAACAATAGGAATCAATAATGTAATTTAATAACATAAACATAATATAAGTTCAATTCTATAAACAAAGGGATCAATCCATAACTTTGCCCATAAGGCCATAATTCTCAACTCATCAATATACCAACAATTCAACATGAATAAGTATAGATAATCATAGGAAACATCAATACAAGCTAATCTAAACATAATTTCATCAATAGAGATCATATTCACAAAGACCCACATCATAGGCCAATTTTCAAGAATTTGGGGATCACAGGTTCTTCAAGAATTCTTTTGAAAATTATCTTAAAAACCTTAATTCCGTATCAATTCATCAATAGTATGATTTAGAAAATCGTTTGACAAGGGACTCATGGTTAGATTGAAAATTGGGAATTTTGGTTGTTGAATCACTTTTGAAAATCTTTGATAGAACTCCATGAATGAGAGGTTATTCAAGAATCAAGAGTTACCCGTCTTCTAGCTTTAGCTTCATCAAGGTCTTCAATGGAGTTTTTGAGAGAATCTACCTTTGAGAGGGAAGGGTCAATTTGAAGAATTGGGTCTAATTTTAGGTTTTGGGGGTTTAACCAACTTAAACTACCTTAAAATAGGTAGAATAATCGTTTATGAAAATTCCCCAAAGTACCCAAATCACCCCTCACTTAGTTGGACCTTTTAAACAAGTCAAACTTGAGTTTTATTTTCACAGATTTTGTCGGGGAACTAGTCCGCGACGCAGAGGTGTTCCCACAAGTTTCTAGAAATTAAATTTCAAGACAGTAGAGTCCGTGACACGAACCAAAAATTTGGTCTATGGTGGAGCTAGTCCGCGACGCGGACATGCTCCCTCCTTGAGCATTTTCAAGCTGCCTTGGTAGCTTGTTTGGCCAAGAGTTTGGGTCGTCCTCGGGAACCCTTAGGGTGGTCCCGGGGAGTCGTACCCAAATGTTTTGACC
Organism: Solanum tuberosum; assembly: GCF_000226075.1. Taxonomy (NCBI): domain Eukaryota; kingdom Viridiplantae; phylum Streptophyta; class Magnoliopsida; order Solanales; family Solanaceae; genus Solanum; species Solanum tuberosum. Next base: position 405,620 of record NW_006239307.1, on the reverse strand, counting down.
TAAAAACATTTATTAAGAAACTTGGGTCACCTCCACTGATTTTAGACTCCAAACAACACATAAAAATATGAACAACATACTAGAATACACCAACACGTAAAAGACTAGTTTTCGAACGTTTTGGTCGTCCGTTGACGTTTGACTTCCAAACTCTTTCAAACTGACTGAAAAGGCTATTCTTCATTATTTTAACAAGTTATTAATGGATAACACCCATGTGAGGCTCTACTTTATCCTACTTCATTTTGAGGATTGTTTCGTCTATGCAACTTCATTTGGCCTCACAGTAGCCGTACATTCAAGTTCGTTCAATTGAGAGAACTACTCAAGTCATCGGTATTAATCGAAACCGAGACTCAAGTTTTTTTGCGACAGAACAACCACATTCAACTCACGAAGGGTGGCAAAAATGTGCGATAAACTCAAAAATTTTCTGAATGGTTAAAATCATTTTGCAATTAAAAATACACGGAGCCACAAGCTCAAACAATCGCAAAGAAGTTTTAAAAACATAAATTAAAAACATAACAGCCCAGATGTAATCACAACATGCGAACATCAAATAGCACACAAAAGGTGGGCCTCACCCCACCACAAATAAAAGCAATTTGTCCTCAAATGCAAATAAAATTAACCAAGATTTTAGAGATAACAAGGGATAAAGAGGGAGGTAAAGAGGGGATCCTGGCTATGCAGTTGCTCCATTTTCATGGCATCAGTATCCGGAGTCACCACCAGAAGGGCAAGCTCCACTGGATCTAGCAGCAGAAGATTTTGCCAAAGAAGCTTGTACATCAGCATTTATCATAATTTATTCTGTCTCATTCAAATCTTCATCTATAGCTCCCTCAATCTCTTCATCAGCCTTTGCTTCTGACTCATGGTCGGCTATGTGTTTCGCTCTACCCCCATGTCCATTGATCTTCTGAGGTAAATCAGGCATCTCTGGCATCTCCACTATGCCAAACACTATGGACACATCGGCGGCCTTTAGGTTGTCTACATCTTTTCATAGTTCAACAATGGAAGCTTTTAAAGTCGTCACCTCCTCTGTGGATCTATGGTTGTGCTCACACACCACTATTCTGGCTACTTGGGCATCAATGGTAGTGCTCAAAGGTGTTATAGCATCAGTTAAGGCAATCTTTCATGCCTGGAATAGAGGCCTCTAGGGTAGCAGCTCGACAATTAGTAGAAAGAGCCAACTGTCCCATCTGGAGTAGGGATGCCCGGGTGAGTGGAAGCCAGGAAATAGCAACAACAGTAGTGGGTTTTGGCAATTTTGCAGCAGCAGAAGGACTTGGAGTATCAGTGGGAGTAACAGTGGCAATGGATATACTTGAAGGCCTAGGGGCCGGAGCAGGTAGGGATGCCTTTACAGTGATGATTATGTGTTGACTAACTCTACCAATGTTGCCTTATTCCTTTCTACTTGATCCTTAAGGTACTCATCTTCGATCTTCCAGATATTAGTAGAGGCTGTGGGCATCACTTTTATATCCCTTCTGGTATCTCGACGTACTTGGGCTCGTTTGCACAATTTTGTGATCAAGACTGGGAATTTAAGTGAGGTTCGGCTCTGCCTTGCACGCATGAGTATATCTGAAGCTATGATTGTTCCCAAATTTATCTAAGTCTCATTTATGATGCAACCCAGGCATGCTGCCTTGGCTAGGAGATGGATTAACTCATTCTTGGATGCCATAATTGCGCTGCTGATAAAACTGAACCAGAACCATGCTGCTATGTTTAGTTCTTTCTTTTCAATCGAAACTCCTTCTGCCAGCCACTTGGGAGTCTCATTTGCAATTAGTGGGGCTAACCACTTTTTCATCTCATCCAACTGCTTTATTCTAATCAAGTACTGACAGTGATCTCTAATGTTTGTGGACATGCCCAAGACTGCGTTGATTTCTTCACTATTACACTTCACCCTTCTATCTTTGACAACCACATAGTCAACTCCTTTGAAGGCCACTGCTAGTTGCTTTTGCTGGGGTATTAGTGCACTATTTGCACTGTACAACTCTCTTACCCAGTTTGGAATATAAGGGCCACGGGGCGAAGATTTGGAACTCGTGGTATCTCAGACACTCCATTATCTCTGGGTGCCTGTCTATAACCCCTTTTATGGACACATGTTTTTCCTCCAAACAATTTCTCGGCCCCTCAGCCTTTACTTGATTAATAGATTTAGGCGGAGGACGTTGCACTAGAGGTGCTAATACCATTTCCTTCTTTGGAACTAGAGGTGTAGTAGTGGTAGGCTGGTAAGTCCTGGCCCTAGATGAATTTCTCAGCTTCTTCATTCGCCACTCGGCTTTCTGTGCGATTAGCATATCTTCCTCATCAGAACCCACATCTCTGCTTTCAGATTGGTTGGGGTCATTTCTATAAAAGCCATTACTGTCAGTGCTTGCATCTGACAATTTAAGGGTCTTGTGTTTGCCCTTCCCTTTTTCACCATTTGTGAAAAGTTTAGCAACTTTTCTTTTGAACACGTTAGTATTCTCTTCGATTGTAATCCTTTTTGTTTTACTTTGAGGTGGCTTGCTTCTTTCTGCGACTTTAGATCTAGCCATTTCTGTAAAGAATCTAGAAGAAGTTAAAACAAATAAATCAAGTTCGGAGGGATGCAATTACAAACACACTTGCCGAATCCATCGGCGAGTCGCCAAGTTGCTTTGGTGATCAAGGCTTTTGGCTGAGATTTACAGATCACTGACTGCAAAGGATAAATTAGCTAGAATGGGGGCATAAATATCATAATTAAATGCAGAGTTTGGGGAACCAACCTTTTCGGTAGATTAGGTCAAGACTGTGATGTTGGGCAGTAGGTTAATATAGATCCAAGCACTACTAAAGCAGCTAAAATACTTACGATGTGAAAAACTTTTGAAAATACTAAGTAGGTGTGATTTTTTGAAAATCTAGCGTGAGAGAATATGACAAAGGTTGAAAGTCCAGACCCGTGATTTTACCAAATCTATCTAGATCTAATCTATTCAGTGACATTAGTTGGGTTTGCTTCGCTACTCGGTGAACCGCCGAGTATTCATCTATCTCGCCGAGTTTTACAGGACCTTCAGTCAAAGTGAGGATCCGAACGACAGTGTTAGTAGCAGTCACCGATCTAATTGGTGATTCTCCGGTTGGACTTGTGTAATTCATCCTGTACTTTTTCACAAACTTTTCATGCCCAATCCTATATAATCAAAACACCATTCTTTCAAAAATAACAGAATTAAAGTGATTAAGGGCTTTGGGTTGCCTCCCAAACATTACCTTAGTTAACGTCATGGCACGACGCGGCTTAGCACCTAAATTTCACTTTTGGGGTTAGCCAAAACTTCGTTTGGCGACCCCTTTCCTTGTGCTTGATGTAGATGAGGCATTACATGACCCATGAGAGTTTCAATCAGCTGGATGGATCTAAAGTGAGAACCACTCATCTGGTTTAGCATTTCTATATTTTCTCCAATTTTCTCCAGCACTCTATCTTGCTCATTTAGCTTTTGTAGAATGGTAACTAACATATCTTGATATGTTTATTCTCAATGTCCATAGATCCTCCCTTCTGAATAGGTGGTCTGCATTTGCTCTTCTCTTTGGACATCACCTCCAGCTCCTTAACCTTTTGGGTCAAGTTATCCATCTGACCCAACAAAATGATCAATTACTGGTCCTTCTAAGTATACTTGTTGGTTTTTGCCACAAGATCAAAAAATTTGGATGCGGTCTCATAGGGATATTTCTCACGACCACCTGGCATAAGTTGGTCGACTAACCCTCTATTTCAGGGATTCAAACTCCTATAGAAGCATTCCAGTATAACTAAATCAGAGATTTCATGAGTTGGGCATTGTATCAATAGTGTTTTAAACGTCAGCCACGACTCATGAAAAGGTTCTCCTTCTAAATTCTTGATGTTCAAGATGTGATCCCTGAATCTCATCATTTCTACTCCATCATGTATACTAATTATCCTGGCTTAACACAGAAACAGGCAAAACAAAACTACAATTTAGATTAGTGACACGAAAGCTAGAAAGAATCAAAATGTTTTATTTAACTACGAATTCCCAAATAACACCAGTCCCAAGCAGCGGTGCCATTTTGATGCTTATCGTGACCAACGACACTAACCTACGGTACGAGTGTCTACGATCGTTGATAATATAGTAACCCAACTAAAGGTTGGGGTCGAGTCCCAAGGGAGTGGTTTCGATAACTAATAGAAAAATAAAATTTAGTTCTAATTAGTCGTAGCTAAAGACATTAACGAACAAAAACATTATAAATTAAAAGGGGGTGACACAAAATTATGGGAGAAAGTTCTTGGGGTGTGACCACAATACAAGTTGAGATAAATCGTTGGGTACATACTTTCGATAGGAAATTTACAAGATAATAGTGACTAGGCTAAGCTTTAGATGGAAATAAGTTCCCTCTGGGGCAACTTACCACGTTTCAAATGGGTTCCTCTCGGAAAACCACTTGCCGCATGAAGACCAGCCTACGGCGTTACCCCAGTCACTCTCTCGAGCTGAGTGCTAGGATATGGGACTAGGGTTCACCCTCTCAGGCTGAACCTCATGTCAACCCACTCCTTAGGCCATCAGTCTAGTGGTCTTGATTTCATGACTTCCCTCTCGGGCATGCCGAAAACACATGGGAGGTTTTTGTATTTGCAACTACAAACCCATTAAATTAAATCACAACCACTAGTTGAAATCACCATTAAAATACATCTAACCTATCAACAAGCAAGACCCAACAACAATATCAACACATATTTGCTAAATCACACCTCAAGAATGGGGTTTTTAGCCACACATCAAGAAATAACAAAATACACCTAAAATGATACTAAAATCAAATGGGTATAAAAATTAAACCTTGATTTAATAAAAGGAAGAGGAATGGAGAAGACCCACTTCCAACTTGGGGAAGGTGAAATCCTTCTCTCTTCAAGTCTCCCACAAAACCCTCTCCAAACTTAATCCTTGGTCGTTTGATCAAAAGACTGCTTCTTCATCGCCTTTTGATCCTTCTTCTTCAGGGCTTCGCGTATTGGAACAAAGGGCGGAGTGCGTCCCTTCGGCGAGTCGCCAAGTGTGCTTAGGGATGCTCAGGATTTAGCTTCTTCGTTCTTTTCAGCCTTTTTGTTCCTTTTTTCGCTTAAGTGTCCATGCTTCTAACAAAACTTCAAATACCTGAAACTTCACAGTTTTCATCAAATATTGAGACTAAATAAGCATTTGTGGACTCTATTTCTAACAAAATAAAGCCCTAAATTAGTCCAATTTGTGGACTCATCGGTGCCCTCGATGGTTCGTGAAGGGGCTCCTGAGAACCCCTTAGGCGTGTGGGAGGCAAGGCTTTGAAGCCTAGATACTGCCTCAAGACCACGACTTTCCCCACGACTCGTGGTCTTCACCACGGATTATGGGAGGTATCGTGATCATGCCTTCAACTTTAGAGGCCAAGACAACCAAGCCTTCGCCACTGCCCAAGGACCACGGGCAGGACTACGGCTCGTGAGGGCCTCACGTGCTGCCTGGGAGTGGGCTTCCTACTTAGGGGCATATTCGTAAATTCCTTTTCAACTAGTTATTTTATGGGGGCAATTTTAATTGTTTTATTTAACCTATATAAACTATTTTAATTCATAAACCACCCTTTTTACTTCATTAACCCCCAAGACCCAAATCAAATCAAAAAGTTCTTTTCCTCTCCAAATATTCTCTCTCTAGAAACTTCATTGAAGAGCATGAACAATGTCAAGCTTAGGGTTCAAGGATCAGGCTTTTCTCTTCAATTTCGTGAGGAAATCTACATAAGGTATGGTAGTTTTCATTCTTGGGTAGCTATCACCCAAGGAGTCCCTTCAAAATATTTCATCTCAATTCTAGAAATTCCCAAAAGCTAGGGTTTCAACTCAACCCCATGGATTCCTTTGAAAGCTGCCTTTAAAGGTTGAATTATGTTTCTTTATGGATTTATTACTGATTTTATATGATTTTAACTTGATTTCCTCAAGAATCCATGAGTTCCCCAATCCTACCTATGGTCTTTCTTTACATTAAAGAATGTTGTTGCAAGTTGGTCCAATTGAATTGATGTGAGTACATTATGATGTGATTGCATGATTTTAGTATTATTCTACATGTATACTTTATTAACCTAAGATTCTAGGGTGAAATTGATGTGGCCAAGGGATATGTAATGAAAGAGGAAAATTGAAGGTTTAGATGTGACCTTCTAAGATTGATGAACTTCTTGATGAATTGCCTTAGATTAGATCACCTATACATGAATTTCTTATAAGTAAAGCTTGTACATATGAACTAACTTGATTAGGGCTTACATGATGAATCATGGTTGAAGTGGTATTGAGATTTAGTTTACTTTATGCTATATGACTTTAATTGAGCAAGAATGAAGCATGTGGTTAGTTTACCTTGAGAGTTAGCCTTACATGATGACCATGTGAGGTATTGCTTGAGAGTAATGCTCATAAGATGAAGATGAATCCTAGGGATTTAAAGGTAAAAGCTTAAAGGAATGAACTATGAATATTGAGGCTTTAGGAAGGAACCATTGTGCATGTTGAATTATATATGGTACTATTGTGGAAGGACTTTACTCACATGGCCTACAATATGAGTATATGAGCTTATACATGCAATGAATGAACTACTTGAATTATGAATATGCCCATGTATAATGTAATGAATGCTAGATGTGTTGATTTATATCGTCTATTATCCTTGAATGCAATATATGAGAATTATGCATGATTTTGATTTTATGTACATGCTTATGAAAACTTTGAGAGGGCAGTGTCCATGTTGATAATGTTGTTGTTGTGCCATTGCAAGGACAATCACACACACACACTCTCCATGCATAAACATGATTATGATGTATCAATGGTGTTAATTGAAAGTATAGTTCTCATATGCACCTTTACACATTACTATGCATGAAATGTACATGACCATGATAATCCTATTGTGTTGATTGAAAGCCCATTCTCATTAAAATACATGATGTTGGTGTTAAAGGTATACTCACATACTAATGATGATTCTAAGGTTGAAAGTTAGTTCTCACCTATTGAATCTATGAGCTATGTTATGAGTTGTATTGAATGAAGGGTAAGATACTCTTTCATGCATGTAAATTCAATTCAAAGATTTAACAAGTAATTTTGGGAAATCATGCTTAGCACCGAGTGGATATGGAAAGTGAAGTAAAGGCCCTCATGTCAATGCAATAGGCGGGGTTCTCTAAATTATTCTCATGAGATAGAAGATCCTCCGCCAATACATTAGGTCGGGTTTCTAAAAGAAATCTCCTTATCCCATAACTATGTGACCACATAGGTCTTTAGCTATTGAATCCACCTAAAAGCTAATACATTTAGTTCTACCTTAGGCAAGTAGGACACTTTCTTTCGGTGTGGGGTTACACGACACCGAATTCCAAGTAGCTCACATGGTCTATGTCGGTTAAGGCTATTTTCCTTCCATGAACAAAAAAGTGAGTTATGTGCTATGATTCCTCAAATGTATCTACTTTGTATGAGTATTATTATGGGATTATATTCATACATGGCACAAGTAGACTTTGAGATTAGCCATGGTCTGTCTCTCTTATGTAAATGAACTATGAACATGAAACATGAACTATGAATAATGACTCCTCAATAAGACCTACTTAGTGTGAGTGAGGGTATGGTACTTCACTCATACATGGCACAAGTAGACTTTGAGAGTAGCCATGGTGTAGTTCCATTACATTATGATGATTTATGAATTAATGCATGCTCCAATTGGATTGTTGTTATGATTGACTTTCCTTGACATGGGCTAATGAATATGAATGCTTAATTGTTTATGAGTATTAACTAGGGATGAGACTAATGTATGACAAGTATGAGAATGGTGACCAAAAAGTGGTACTTAGTGTAGATAGGGTTTTGGGATCTTATCTATGCATGGCACAAGTATAACTTAGGGTTACTTATGTGATGATCCTATTATGATGAGATGAGCTTGGTATTTGACTATGTATGTGCATTATGTCTTATGATGATTGGTATTTGCACTATGTCTATGATTGGAGACTATTCTTAAAACTATGTTGTTATCCTTGTGCTATGATGAACTTTATATGAGTTTTCTTATGAGTGATATTCTCCAACTCTTTCAAAGAAGATGTTCAAATTGGCATATATCATAGTTTCATCTAAAATGTCCCTTTTAGCATGTTTCAATAATTTTTATGCATGGCTACCATACTTAGTGCATTTTTGTACTAACCGATATTTCTATATTTTCTATAGGTGTAGGGTTTGGTTCTTGAAGGTGGTCTTCTGTTGATCCAAGCTCATGTTAGATAATCCCACTTGCTAGTTGGTGAGTCCTCAAGATTTGAGGACGAGTATCTTTACTTAGTAGTTTCTTTTAGTATGTCATTTGAGAACTATTGTAAGGGATGTGTCCCTATTCCTTATTCGATTGTATTTAGATGGATAAATGAGACAATGTCTAGACTCCCATTCTCTTTTATGAAAGACTTCCATTGAAAAGAAATTTTTTAATTCGGCTTCATTAAATGTTTTTTTTGTTTATGATATGCTAAGGGCCTGTATGCGACCCCTTTGTGGTCAAGTACGTCGTGTTACGTCTAGGGGGTACCCCTGGGTCGTGACATACTATGTCTGAAAAAGCCTCTAATGACTAGAATTGCTAGACATGCCCCCAACTAACTCTAGTAAAACTGAAACTGAAATAAAATACTAAATCTAGAAAACATGTCTACTTTCATCGAAGTATTAGGACTAACCACTGAAGCTACTGAAATGCGGATCGGGAACCGATCTATGCATGATCTGGATGCTGAATACCTGAACCTACATCATGAAAGAATGTAGCGCAGAGTATGCGTCAGTACTTGAAGGGTAGTAAGCATGCATGATAGGATAAAGTTGAAAAATATACATAATTGAACAAAGCATATAACTGAGCAATGTTGTAAGATAAGCATCATACTATACTGGAAATACTGAACATGAACTAACTGAATGGAATGACCAAGTTTATAGCATGCTCAAACTAAATACTAAACTGTAACTGATAACCTGGTCAATGCAATAGAATCTGACTGTGGGAGCTACTAATAACTGACATAAAATCACATCCAATGTCTAGACTCCCATTCTCTTTTATGAAAGACTTCCATTGTAAAGAAAATCTTTAATTCTGCGTCATTCAATGATTTTTATGTTTATGATATGCTAAGGGCCTGTATGCGACCCCTTTGTGGTCAAGTACGTCGTGTTACGTCTAGGGGGTACCCCTGGGTCGTGACATACTATGTCTGAAAAAGCCTCTAATGACTAGAATTGCTAGACATGCCCCCAACTAACTCTAGTAAAACTGAAACTGAAATAAAATACTAAATCTAGAAAACATGTCTACTTTCATCGAAGTATTAGGACTAACCACTGAAGCTACTGAAATGCGGATCGGGAACCGATCTATGCATGATCTGGATGCTGAATACCTGAACCTACATCATGAAAGAATGTAGCGCAGAGTATGCGTCAGTACTTGAAGGGTAGTAAGCATGCATGATAGGATAAAGTTGAAAAATATACATAATTGAACAAAGCATATAACTGAGCAATGTTGTAAGATAAGCATCATACTATACTGGAAATACTGAACATGAACTAACTGAATGGAATGACCAAGTTTATAGCATGCTCAAACTAAATACTAAACTGTAACTGATAACCTGGTCAATGCAATAGAATCTGACTGTGGGAGCTACTAATAACTGACATAAAATCACATCAGCTAAATGTGGAGTTCGATGTATACGCCCCATCAAGAGGACCCAATATACACTGCCAGAGGTATAGAGGCATGACTTGCGTAATCACTAAAATGTAATGCCCACAAAGGGGAGTTATAAACCTATGGGGGCACCTAATTCTGGGACTATGAGTGTGACTGACTCAAGTGCAACTCTGTATTAAATCTACTCCCAACTGATTACGTAAATAACACATTATGACTGAATTTCTGTAATACTGGATAGCTCAAGATACTGACATGCTAACCGGAAGTGTAAAATTAATGTACTAATAATGAAACATTCGTAACTGATGCATGTATAATTGTATAATCTAGCCTAGCAAGTGTAATTAATGAACTAATCGAATCTACACAACTAGGGTTCTAAATTTCATGCAAGGAATTAACAACAATGTTACAACAACATGAAAATCTGATTAGGAATATTCTAACAACTAATCCACAACAATTTCTAACATTAAAGGAACCCTAGGTCTAGATAATATGAAGGGAATCAAGAATCTGACTGAATTTTAGGGACCTAATGGGTGAAAGGAACCCACTAGTGAAATCCCACATACCTGCTGATAAATTTCACCGAGAAATCTTTCGATTTCGGGGCTGTAACTGAAGAAACATTGTTGCATTCTTGGAAGGGTTTGGGTCTCCTATTTTTTTTCTAAGTTTGATGGATTTTTAGTGAATGAATCGCTTAGGGAAAGATCTGACTAAGTTACTAGGGTGAAACTGACAAAAACTATGTAGTTTAGGGATCAAACGATGTAGTTTAAGTGCCCAACGCATAGGAAAAAGACCTAAATGACCCTAACTTAAAAGCTGTCATTAGCCACTTACGGAGGGACCTACGGTTTGTGGGTTGACCTACCAACAGTAGGTAAGGGTCGTTGGTTAAGTCTTCCAGATAGGGCTTCACTATAACGAGCATAATGTTTTACTCGGAGATGGGATTTTAGCAAATCGGTGGTGTTGGAAAGCGGATTCAATTATATTTCATTTCATAGGTCATGTACCACCTAATTCTTTTTTAAGTAAGAGTTATCACCCTTTGAAGTTGACCGATCAGCAAGTTCCCTCTAACTAGCAACTAACCCTCACTTACGGTCCATACCTCACCTACGGTCCGTAGGTCCAACCACGGATCGTACATGTCAACCATAGGTGGGATAAGAGACTATAAAGATTTAGGCCTTAACGATGGAACCCCACCTACGGTCTGTGGTCCTACCTAAGGTTCGTTGGTGGTTCCGTCACTACTGGCACCAGTTTTTTCTGATGAGTAGGATTTTCTTCATTCTGAGACCCGATGTGTTACATTATCTCCCCCTTAGGAACATTCATCCTTGAATGAAGTCTAAAAAAGCTGAGTATGGAGGGAAAGAGCTGCAATCCCTACCCTTGAGTACTAGAAATTAATTTCTAACTGAAGTGAGTTCCAAGAACATTCAAATATGCTGAAATGCAAGAACAACTAAAGGAACATGATACTAAGACTGAATTTACGCAAGAGTAAACTGAGAGACTGAAGAGGAAACTATTATCTCAAGCTAAAATGGAATCGGAAGGAAAGAGATGAGGGTACTTGGCCATCATGTCTACTTCTGGTTCCCAAGTAGCTCCCTCTATAGACTGAATCCTCCAATTTTGTGAAGTCTCATCACCCCCTTAATAGGTGATACTTTCATGAAAACCCAATCATCTATCTCAAACTCTAAGTCCCTTCTCCTTACATCTGCATATGACTTCTGTCTTAAATCTATCTCGGATGAGTTGAACTTTTTACATAGCATCATGAACCGAATCTGGCCCAATCAAGGCTGCTTCACCTACTCATCCCTCTTAGGAACACATAAGCGACCATCTCCCCCTTGGGAGAAAACCTGTACTTTTTGCTGATGAACTACACCTTCCAACTAGAATAATATAGGATCACTATCCTGTTTTTCCTTAACATGTGTTATACCACTCTCTAGAGATCATATTTTTAGCCTTATGGTAAGAGATAAATTGACCTATAGGCACTGAGCTACTACCCTTCTATTCTAAGACTGGCTCATTTGGAAACTGGAACCGAACGATCCTATTTCTACAATCGACTGAGGTATAACAAGAATGTAATCAATCTGAATGATATCGAAATCTACTATTTCTAACTCTACAAGATTTGCTAAGGTGACTTTCTAACAGACAATGACAGGGCAATTTCGGAATACTCGTCTAGCTATAACTGGGTCACAAACTGGAGTAGAGATTGAGAAAGGTTCTGAAAAAGAGTTTTTGGACTGACACCAAAGTTTACTGCTATATAGGGAGTTACAAAAGAAAGAGTAGCCCTGTATCTAACAATGTATAAACATCTCAATGAAAGACTCGTAACTACCAATGAATACATCAGGAGAATCTTCCTGATCCTGGTGAGCTTGGAGAGCATACAACATGTTCTGGCACTGATTGCTACTTGTACCAGATGAAGCACCCTGCTGAGTTGGGCATCCTGTTGGTGCTACTGGAGCAGTATACTGAGTCCTATTATTATAACCTCATTGCCCCTGCCCGTAGGAAGGGGAATCTTTCAACCTATGGCCAGACTGACAAAACCAAAAGCCCCCTTCCTTGCTTGGAAGACACTCGCCCGGATGGTTCTAACCAGTTTGGACAAGTTGGGTAGGTCCTATTTCATAAAACACTCCCCTGAGACTTAGATCCTCGTGCCCTACTATTCTGATCCTATCGAAACTGTGAGTGATTTCCATCACCCGATTTCTGTTGAGAGTACCCATAGTTCCCTGTTCTAACTTTCTTGTTGTCCTTAGATATTTCCTTAAGCTTATCTCCCTCAACCTACTGAGCATGAGTAATGTGCCTAGAGATATTCACATCCTCTAACCACATAGCACTTCTGCACTCTATCTTCACTAAGTCGGATACGTCAAATAGAAACTTACTCATATGCACCCTTGGATCGGCAACCATGTGTGGAGCATACCTAGAGAAATTGGTAAACTTAAGTTCGTACTCTTGGACTGACATGGAACCTTGTCTCAAATTCATAAACTTTTGTGCCTTAGCTTCTCTCAACTCCCTTGGAAAGAACCTGTCCAGAAAAGCTCCTGTAAAGCACTACCAAGTCACATGAACTGCATCTATACCCATGTTTTCTTTCCACTGAGTAAACCAAATGTGAGCTATATCCTTAAGCTGGTAGGATGTCAACTCTACCCTATCATTACCAGTTACTTGCATCACTCCGAAGATTTTTTTAACCTCATCAATAAAGTGTTCTGGGTCCTCACAAACTTGCGACCCTAAAACTCAAGCGGATTCATCCTAACAAAATCACGGACCCTAGCTGCCACTGATCCACCACTAGCATTTGTAGGAACTGGAACCTACTGATTGTTCTGGTTAGTCACACTCTAAGCCAAAAGTTGAATCACATTCTGAAACTCTTCATTCAAATCTTCCTGATCTAGAACTGGAGGAACTGTGTAAGCATTGCGTGCATTAGCATTTCATGGGTAAGCTCTACGAGGAGGCATGATCTGAAATGCATAACGTCAAATTAGAAATGAGAAGTTGGATCATACCTTACCCATGATAATAATAGCAAAGAAAGTGAAGTTTTCCTAAAACATTTTGTAGCCTCCCTCTCATTAGATGTGGTGCACTTCACACCCATGAAAGAAACTCTACTTAGTGCGGCTTTTTCAGACATCCTAGAACTCTTGAACCTAATGCTCTGATAATAAGTTTGTCACGTCCCGAACCTACCCCCTCGATGTAACCATGAGACCGAGGATAACGAGTGACCCCAAGCTAACCCTGAAGTTGGCATATCATAACCATACTAAAAGATAACTAAATAAAAGATACTATACGGATGCTAAAACAGTAGATAACTTAAAGTGGGGAATACCAAAAACTGATCTGAATATATAAAACAAACTATGAGTTTAGTGATACTGAACGATTAATCTAAAGATAAAGATGAAGCTAATACTATGTTTTAAAAAGCCTCTAATAACTAGAATTGCTAGGACATTCCCCCAGCTAACTCTATTAAAGCTGAAACTAAAATAAAAGACTAAATCTAGAAAAGATGTCTATTTTCCTCTAAGTATGAAGACTCACCACTTCAGCATCTTAAATGTGGATCGGGAACCGATCTATATGATCTGGATGCCAAATACCTGAACCTACATCATGAAAGGATATAGCACAGAGTGTGTGTCAATACCAGAAGGGTACTGAGCATGCAGGATAGGATAAATCTTAACAATATACATAACTAAACAAAGCATGTAATTGAGCAATGATGTAAGATAAGCATGATACTATACTAGTAATACTGAACATGAAGTAACTGAATGCAATGACCAAATTTATAGCATGCTGAAACTTAATACTGAACTGTAACTGATAACCTAGACAATGCAATAGAATCTGACTATGGGAGCTACTAATAACCGACATAAAACCACATGAGCTAAATGTGGAGTCCGATGTAAACGCCCCATCAAGATGACCCAATATACCCTGCAAGAGATATAAAGGCATGACTGGCGTTATCACTAAAATATAATGCCTACAGAAGAAACTTATAAACCTACGGGGGCACGTAGTTCTGGGACTATGAGGGTGACTATCCCTAGTCCAACTCGGTATTAAGTCTACTCCGAACTGATTTTTTAAATAACACATTATGATTGAATTTCTGTAATACTAAATAGCTCAAGATATTGACATGCTAACTGGAAGTGCAACATTAATGTACTGATAATGAAACATTCGGAACTGATGCTTGTATAATTGTATAAGCTGGCCTAGCAAGTTTAATTCATGAACTAAACGAATCTACACAACTAGGGTTCAGAATTTCATGCAATGAACTAAGCAACAGTGTTACAACAACATGAAAATCTTATTAGGAATATTCTAACAACTTATCCACAACAATTTCTAACATTAAAGAAACCGTTGTTCTAGATAATATTGAGGATATCAAGAGTCTGACTAAATTCTAGGGACCTAATGGGTGAAAGGAACCCACTAGTGAAATCCCACATACCTACTGATAAATTTCATGGAGATATCTTTCGATTTAGGGGATGGAACTAAAGAAACCTTGCTGCTTTCTTCGAAGGGTTTGGGTCAACTCTTTTCTCCTCTTCTGTTCTAAGTTTGATGAATTTTTAGTGATTACATCGCTTACGGAAAGATATGACTAAGTTACTAGGCTTACACTAACCAAAACTACGTAGTTTAGGGATCAAATGATGTAGTGTAAGTGCCCAACGCATAGGAAAAATACCTAAGTGACCCTAACTTAAAAGCTATCGAAGGCCACCCACGGAGGGATCTACGGTCCGTGGGTTGACCTACCAATCGTAGGTAGAGGTCGTCGGTCAAGTCTGCCCAACAGGGCTTCACTAAACGAGCATAACTTTTTACTCGGATATGGGATTTTAGCAAACTCAGTGGCGTTGCAAAGAGGATTCAATTATATTTCATTTCATAGGTCATGGGTCACCTAATTTCTTTTGTTATAAGATTTATGACCGTTTGAAGTTGATTCATCAGAAATGTCCCTCTAACTGGCTACTGACCCTCACCTACGGTCCGTAGGTCCAACCACAGATCGTATTGGTCGACCATAGGTGGGATCAGAGACTATAAAAATTTGGGCCTTAACAACAAAACCTCACCTACAGTTTGTGGTCCTACCTACGGTTCGTGGTCCTACCTACGGTCTGTGGGTGGTTCCGTTGGTACTGGCACCATTTTTTTCTGAAAACTAGGATTTTCTTAATTTTGAGACCCGATGTGTTACACTCTTGCCTAAATTTTTCCAAAATGTTGGGTTTGATATCCAGGGTGCTCAGTTTCTTGGCTAGTTGGTGATTTGATCGATTCTCGAGCTTTGGTGAGTCCTCATGCTTCGAGGATGGACTTTATTCTTTTTCCTTCTTCTTATGTATTTTTCTCTTTTGGACATGATGTTTGGGCTATGAAGCCCTATTTCCCTTTAGTTATTTTACTAATTGGATATCTACTAGTAGTAGTTGGTTAATACCTTGTGATTATTTTATGCAACTACAATATTGTTTTGGGTAGTTTTGATTACTAAACTTACTTTGAACAAGTGTGTGTGTGTATTACTATCAGGGACAGATAATAGAGTTTTGTGCGGTCCCATTTCAGGAAAGCTCAAGACACCAGTACAAGTGCTATTCTAATTACCTCTGTCTTTGCATTCATGTTCTGTTTTTCTTTTCATTTTGGATAAACCAGTAGAAAACTTTTGTATGTGATGTGTGTGTAATTTTCACTTCATATGCTGCTCTCATATCCTTAGTGATGGTTCATTTCTTATGAGTTTGTCCTCGTTTAATATAGTTTCGTTGAAGTATTGTCTGAAATTTATGAACTCCATGTTAGAGAAAAAACTTGCCTAATCGAGGGTGTGTTCGACACAGAGGATAATGTTTTCCAATTTTATTTTCAACTTTCTTCTTGTTTATGTTTTCATGCAAATGTAAAAACTTGTTCTGTTTGTATTTAATTTGAATATATGTGAAGTTTTTGGCTCATAATAGAGCATACATAAGTTTACCTCTATTTTGCTACAGATTTAAGATCTTATTGATTACATAATTGAATAGTTCAATGACCACGTCTTATTTTTTCAAGTAGGAACGTACCTAGCTGTATTTGTAGATTCTTCTCCATTAGATATTGTTTCTAAACTTGGTGCGATTTGAACCTAGTTTCCACAGTTCATAACTTCATTAACTATTATTCCACTCTGTTGAGTTCAATATAACTTGTATAAATTGGGAATGATTTATGTTTTATATATTGATAACATAAAGAATTTAACTTGTATACACAAATAATGTAGGAGTTTAAGAAACAACTTGAAGCTCTAAGTATATGTCATGATGACATATACTACATCCCTCTTGATAAACACTTAACACGACACAATAAAACAGTTCTTTTAACGTGGAAACCTTCCTTACTCTAGGAAGGTAAAAACAACACTACTCTTTTAATACTGTCAGGAACAATTCAACATTACAACTTAACAATAAAAGGAACTAACTCTAGTACCTTATCTCTTCAACAATTAACTATAATTGAGGACTCTACTCTCCAAGAAGCAAAACCCACTTCTTGTTACAATTCTCACACCTCTCTTTCACACACTTTGTACCCTAATTCCTAAGCACTTATTCTACGACAAAACAATGCACAGTCAACTCTATAAAGAAAACCTAACTCTAGTTCTTCTTTCTTATTGCCTCTTTATCTCTCACGCCACTTTGTCTTTGTTGGAAAATTCTCTCAATTTGTGACTGCATAAGCCAATCTTCTCTTCTTTGACTTTGTCCTATCGAAGAAGTGGATTACGCCGTAGTCAACTTCTACATTGAAAGAAATTAGGTTTTCCAAGAAAAAATAATTTGTTGCCTTATAGGACTTGTTTAGCTCCTTCCTTTTCCATATCATATTAATATGCCTTTATTCGTCTCCTTATTAGACTTGGATTCTTGTTTGAAATACGTTTCCTATTTCATATGTATTTGTGCGATCTTTTCTCCTCATTTTTTATTTAAAGTCTAGTACATGGATGTGAACCTAGTTAATGTTGTTATCATCAAAGGTAACTTGAAAATGTTTGCAAGTCATCGCCTTTAGTAAACTACTAAGGGTCGAGTCAGGAAGACCCAAAACTATAATTCTAAAGTCAAAGCCTATCAGCTAACAAGAAAACAATAACAGGGAACAAAATACAGCCAAACAATAACTTAACCTAACCCCATAAGCCCAGAAGTTACAAAAAACAAACAAAACCCAACTGACCCCCATAAATCGAAGGGTACAATCAATAAACAAGTATACTAGTGATAGTCAATGCATATAAATGAAGAGGATTCAATAGGACCATCAATAACCATCTATAACAAAGTGTATAGACCTACCTCCATACCGTGCGGGTAAGGGGGGACCCATGCAGCTCCTTCATCCGATACTATGGTACTGACGGCCAGAGGGGCTCAAGGGGACGCAGGTAGTCCATATACACCTCTTGGGCCCGAATCCAGGTGGTATTCATTAGAGGATCATAAGTAGCCAAAATCATGCAAGAAAAGGCATCGACGCGCCAGCTAGTCAAGTAAAAACTAAGCACATCCAAGATGCCTTCAATATCTCTAGTATGAAAGCAACACGTCCCTAACACCTCGTAATCTGAAAAACCAATAAATCGAGTGTTTCTGGTGGTAAGACTATCACTAGACCAGTTTAGAATAAAAGTCGAGTAAGAAAGTATTTCATCATGAATGATAAATATGTTAATGCATGAACCGGGATAACACCACAAAACCCATGAGAATGATCAAATAATGCATGTCATCACCAACATTCAAACAACAAATAAATATAAGGTCAACTATACCATGCTACAAAAAGCGAAGGTACTAACCTGGGATTTAACTAGTCCTTGTATACGAACTTAGGCCCATCAATACAATGAAGCTCAATACGAGTACACCAAGCCTACCGCTAAACAACAAGAAAATGGGTCAAAAAGAGAATTCAAATCAATAAAGGGGGAACAACTCAAGGGATGATACCCTAACCCAATCATACCACTTTAGTACATGAAAGAGAACAACTAGGACAAACCCAAGGCTATAACGAGCCACCAAGGTCACAAGAACCAACACAAGGAGGAAGACTCAGTACAAGCCTTATAGGGGGCAAATCAAAATTACTAGGTGATCTTTGCGTAATCAAGACACAACCTCCGATGCAGGTGTCTACGATTGAATAATAGTTTAGTAACGCAACCAAGGGTTGGGATCATTCCCAAGTGAGTGCTTTTGAGAATTAATAGAAAAATAAAAATTAGTTCTAACTATTCGTAGCTAAAGACATTAACGATTAAAAACATTGTAAATTAAAGGGGGACGCAAAAGTGTCAATTAACAATGGGGTGTTTTTGTCACAAGTAAGTAAAAACAACAAAAAAACAAGGATTTCTAAGTAATGAGAGGGGATCCTTGGGATTAAGCTTACAATTTTCCCGGCCTTTGCCCAACTTAAACAGTATGCAGGATAACCTCATAAAATTTCATTCATGCTAAATCATATGAACGAGATTCCAAAATTCAAAGCAAACGGTTTGGATTCGTGAATCAAAAGAGGCACTTGAATAGTCTAAATTTATCAGAAATGCACAGTACACGACATAGGATAAAATTACTTCCAGTGAGAGTATAAATATCACAATTAAATGTAGGGTTTGGAGGACCAACCTATTAGGCAGATTAAGTCAAGAATGTGATGCTAGGCAGCAGTTTAGTACAGATCCGAGCACTACTAAATCAGCTAAAATACTCATGAGATGCGAACCTTTTGAAAATACTAAGTCGGTGCGATTTTGCGAAAATCGAGAGCGAGAGAATATGAAAAAGGTTGAAAGTCAAAACCCGTGGCTTTATAAAAACCATCCAAATCTCACCCATTCGGCGAAATTAGTTGAATTGGCTATGCTACTCGGTGATCCACCAAGTGTTTATCTACCTCGCAGAGTTTTACAGGACCCTTAGTCAAAGTGAGGCTCCAAACAACGGTCTTTGTCGAGGTCGCCGATCTAGTCGGCGATTCGCCAATTGGACTTGTCTAATTCATCCTGTACCTTTCACAAACTTTCCATGCCCAATCCTACAAAATTAAAACACCTTTGTTTCAAAAATAACAAATTACAAAAATTTATGGGTTTTGGGTTGCCTTCCAAACAGCGCCTTAGTTAACATCGTGGCACGACGCAAGTTAACACTTATACTCCAATGGTGAGGTTTACCTCAACTTCATCAGGAAATCCTTCTTTAAAATCCGGATAGAGTTCAGTTAGCACTTGATCTATTTGAGAACTTAGTAGTTAAATGAGCATAGCATGGGAGGTCGTCATCTGGTTCAACAGCGATACATTCTCCCTGAGCACCTCCAGTACCCTATGTTGCTCACTGGATTTCTGGAGTAGAAGTGTGAGCATTTCTTTGTTCTATCCATCCTCCTTGTTCTTAATTCTCCTTCGTTCATGAGGAGGAACGTAACACTCTTTCTTGTTTGCACTGGACTTCATGATCCTCAATTTTCTTTGTCAGCTCATCTAACTGAGTTAGCAGGATCACTAAGTTGAAATCTCTCCTTTTCATTTTCTGATCTGGCTAAGTTAAGTGGTCTAGCAATTTGGCTACTTCCACATAGAGTTATCGTACTAGACTACCCGAGGCAATTTGATCCGCCATCATTTTGTTTCCTAGACTAAGATTTCGGTAGAAATATTCCAAAATGACTCTTTCGGGGATTTCGTGAGTAAGGCACTGACCCAGAAGTGATTTGAACCTCAGCCATGCCTTATGAAGCTGTTCGCATTCCAATTGCCTAAAATTTAGGATCATATCTTGGAACAACATCCCTTCTAATGACGGCAGCTTAATTAGCTTGCAAGTAATACTCGATATGTTCAACTCCCCTGCTTCAAAAATCTAACAATCAAAACAAAATGAAAAATTAAGTTAGTAAAACTAAAACTAAGAAGAATAAAAAATTATACTTAACTAAGAATTCCCATATAACACCACTCCCCAGAAGCGGCGCCATTTTGATGTTTTCATAACCAAGACACAACTTCTGATGCAAGTGTCTACGATCGTACAATAGTTTAGTAACCCAACCAAGGGTTTGGATCGTTCCCAAGAGAGTGGTTTTGAGAATTAATAAAAAAATAAAATTTAGTTTTAACTAGTCTTAGCTAAAGACATTAACGATTAAAAACATAGCAAATTAAAGGGAACACACGAGTGTCAATTAACAATGGGGGGGGGGGGTTTCACAAGTAAGTAAAATCAGCAAAATAAACAAGGATTTCTAAGTAATGAGAAGGGATCCTTGGGATGTGATGGGAATACGGGTTAAGCTAGATTATTGGGTATATACTTTCGATAGAAGATTCATAGAGTAATTGGGAATGAGTCTAGGATTCACTCTCTCGAGTAGAACGTCATGTCGACCCACTCCCACCGACCATCAATTTAGTAGTTTTAGTTTTACGACCTCTCTCTCGAGCAAGCCGAAAACACATAAATAAACTTGTATTTGCAACTACAATTCATTAAATTCATCCATAACTACTAAACGAAATCACAATTAAACAACGATTAAAATATCAGTAAGCAAGACCCAACAATTATCTTAACCCATATTCGCTAAATCACACCCCAAGAATTGGGGGTTTTAGCCACACATGTATAAGAGATAGAAATTCATACCAAATTGAGCTCGCATTCAACTGGGTATGACTATTTAAGTCTTGCTATAGGCCAAAATTGAAGAATCCAAGAGACCGAAATCCAAATCTTGAAGATGAAACCCTTGGGATCTTCAAGTCTTCAAAACCCTCCCAAACTTAGAGCAAAAATATCAAAAAGTACTATTCTATATGAAAATGATAATAATTGTTCCACTCCTAAAACTACACATCTAACTAGCATTTATAGTTTTCACAGATTTGTGTTGCTGCGCATTATTTGGCGTTGTTAGTCAGAATCGCTGATCAACTCGGCGATTCGCCCTTTGGTGTAGTTCATCGCCTTCTTTCACTAGCCTTCAGCATCGTTGTGCTCTGGGTCATTGGAAGACATGGTACTGCTTCGTGGAACTTCTCGGTGATGCGCCGACTGTTCCCTTTTTCTACCGACTTGATCCTTTCCTTCAGCGCTCAGCATACTTGAACAAAAGGAGAAGTAAGAAAGTTCGGCGACTCGCCAAGTCAACTTGGCGATCCTCAGGCCTTTATTTCTTCATTCTTTTCAGCCTTTTCGTTCCTTTTTGTGACGTAGTGTCCATGCTTTCTTTCAAACTTCAAATACCTGAAACTTAAGGATTTTCATCAGATATTGAGATAAAATAAGTTTCTGAGGACACAATTTCTATTAAAATATAGCCCTAAATGAGTCAAATTTGTGGACTCATCACAAGGCGATAAAACAAAAAATAAGGCGTCTAACGTTCAACCTATTCTAAGACCACAATGTATAAAACCTACGAAAGGTCATCTACACCACAAGTAAAGCTACAAGCTTAAACTAAGGATCCCAATATCCCTACTAAGCCCAAGGCTCTTACGAAATTAAGAAAATATACGATAACAAGAGAAAATCTAAATACCCGATAAATACAATCCAAAATTACATGAAATCTATTCTAGGCATTATCTAAGAACTGCAATAAAAAAAAAGTAGACTAAGGCCTATCTCAAAGCCAATCACAACCCCTCTAAGTGGATTGATTTGTTCATTTAGGTACTTTCAGACATCTATTGAGTTAATCATTTATTGAGACCTTATGAGTTAATCTTTACAGTTAAGCTCCTATTTTGCTGGAGCAAGAGCCCGGT
This sequence comes from Solanum tuberosum, assembly GCF_000226075.1. Classification (NCBI taxonomy): domain Eukaryota; kingdom Viridiplantae; phylum Streptophyta; class Magnoliopsida; order Solanales; family Solanaceae; genus Solanum; species Solanum tuberosum. Next base: position 383,261 of record NW_006239307.1, on the reverse strand, counting down.
TGGCCATGTTATATGGTATCATGATTGGAATCGTGATATGATATCATAATATGGAATTATGAGAAGAAATTAAAGTTTTGTTTGGACATGCGATATGGAATTTTGTGTTGTATATTTTCTCATAAACATAAGCATCTCATAAGTTGTAAAACTATTAAAATATCCCCAATTTATTATTCAATCTTACCAAATAAACAAAATATTATAAAATCGCATAATAAACTATTACAAAGCTATTTGTTCTCCACTTAAGTAACTGTTTCATCTAACTTTAATAAATCAAACTTTAATTCAATAAAAAAATTGAACATAAATTGTAGTGTACTAGTCTTTAATGTAATCCTCCCACATAGTACAGACAATTCCCTCACGTTGAACTTGTATTTCTCGATCATGTGACTGAGAACACGAATAAACATTGTTACTTTGAGTTGTAATAAATACAAAATGGTAGAAGTAATAAATTAGGTGTTGGAGTAAATAAAGAGAACAAATTTATTACTCAACAATCGGTTGGTTTGACTTAAAGTGACTATATGTTGATGAGAAAAATAAATTTTACGTCGGGGAGAATAATAAATTTTAAAAAGTAATGATGTGAGTATAAATTTTATTTACATATGAAATAAATGGTTAGTACATATAAATGTGGGTTGTTTTAAAAAATATAAACTTGTGGATCAATTTTTGTATTAAAAATATCTCAAATCACGATATGGAATTCCCATATCATGGTTTTTGGAGAATATGGAATCACATCTCATGATATGGAATAATGAGATGGAATCAGCGTAAAATTGCATAAGCAAATGCTGATTCCATCTCACGATTCAATATTGTGATATGGTATCGCATGACCAAATGCCTACTAAGTCCTCCACTGAGTTCTGAGCCAGGCCAAGGGTTCGCTCGGTGAAGCTGAGTTGATAGGACCAGATTTGGTTCATCAAGCCATGGTGAAGGTGAAGATTATTTAGGAAAGGTTAAAGACAACACAAAGACGTTAGAAATCCTCTGCAGATGTTAGAGGAGAGACTTAGAGTTTGAGGTAGATGATTGGGGTTAATTGAAGGTTTCACCCATGAAGGGTTTTATGAGATTTGGCAAGAAGGGGAAACTCTATCTCTGGTATATTGGTCCTTACCGAATATTTAAGAGAGTTGGCAATGTAGCTTAGAAACTACCATCAGAGCTAGCAGCAATCCATCCGGTGTTTCACATTTCTATGTTGAAGAAGTGTATGGGTGACCATCACTCATTGTGCCTACTAAGAATATTTGTATTAAGGATAGCCTATTTTATTAGGAGTTGCCTGTTCAGATTCTTGATCGTCCAGTTCGCAAGTTGAGGACCAAGGAGGCTACATCAGTAAAGGTTTTATGGAGGAATATATTTGAAGAGGAAGCAACTTTGGAGGCTGATGAGGATATAAACAAGGGATACCCATATCTCTTCCCTTCTGGAGAAATTCCAAATCAAAGTACTAATCTTTTCTAAAGTACTCTTTAAGTTAATGAGCTGAATTACATGAATTGCATGTTTTGTACTTGAGTTGGGGTGTTAGATTCTTCCTCTTTCCCTTTTGGCTTAGTGTGATCTCATTCGAGGACGATTTGTCCAAGGGGTAGATATTGCAGCATCTCATACTTCGAAAAGTCGACTAGAGATTCGTACAAAAAAAAACTTCAGTTTTGAGTTTTTGGTCAACTTCAAACGATCATAATTTTCAGCACACAATGAGTTAGGTGGCCCATGAAGTATCAAATCAAAGGTCTTTGAGTCCTCTTTCAAATGCCGCCATGTTTTTAAAATTTTGAGTTTGTATGACGGAGTTATGTCTGTTTGTGTGCAGCCTCTCTAGTTAAAGTATATCATCCATTTTAAGGAGGGGTATTTTGGTCTTTTCCTTACCCCCACTAGGCCTAGACGTCTTTCTCACCCAAATAGGGGTCTAAACTGATTGAGATCAATTTCCAATCATTCCTAAATGCTTGGGGTTGAGAAAGGGTTTCAACAACAACAACAAGAAGAAAAAGAAGAAGGAGGAGGAGGAGGAGGAGGAAAAGAAGAAGAATAAGAGGAAAAAGAGGAAGAAGAGGAAGAAGAGTAAAAGGAGAAATGAGAAGAGAAAGAGGAAGAGGAGGAGCAACAACAACAACAACAACAACAAGAAGGAGGAGGAGAAGAAGAGGAAGAAGAGGAAGAAGATGAAGAAGAGGAAGAAGAGGACGAAGAAGATAAAGAAGAAGAGGAGGAGGAGGAGGAGGAGGAAGAGGAAGAGGAAGAAGAAGAAGAAGAAGATTTATTGAGTTTCTTGAGAAGTTCTTGAGTTTTGACCCCATTCCTTAACACTGGAGTCTTGTTGAGTTCTTGAGGTGCGGGTTTTGCGAATGAGTGATGTTCTTCATAGATTTGAGGTCTTTTTGAGTAATTGAGTTGGGTTTATGAATCCAAACGATTTGGGAGACAATCATTCGATTCTAGATAAGTTAGGCCTTGATTTGAAGCAAGAAAATGTGTCAAAAATTTAGGCAGGGGCATGAGGCGATGCGCCACCATAGCACCAGAACTACTCCCAGTAGTTTGGGGACTCACACGGTACACCACTTAGTGCACCCCAAACACTGGTCAGTAGTTTTGGGGTTGTCACCCCGTGCCACTTAGTGTGCCAGTGTCCCTTACCCTTCTTTCCATGTATGCTCCCTCAAATCGTACCTATGTTGTCTCCTCGATATCCACACTTAAAATTTCATTAATCCTTGAGAGATCATGCATATTCGAATCACATCTCTTGATTAACATTTCAATTAAAGTAAAGTTTCTAGCAATGTTCAAGAGGTCCTTTTGAGTCAAATTTGAGAACCCTTTTGAAATAAACTAAAGTTTTGAGTTAAGTATTGAGTAAATGAGTGTTAGGATGAGGATAGTTGAGTTTCTTGTTTCAAAATGATTATAAGGGAACTAAGTATTCCCAAGTATATAATACTTTTACATTTTAAAGAGACAAACACCGATTTCTAAATGAGTTTTCAAGTTCAGAGGAGTTTTAGAGTATTACCTCTTGTAAGAGGACCTTTTGAGTAATTACCTCAATTGAGAAAGAGTTATGTTTTTTTAAAAATTAGCATGAGTTATATATATTATTGGGATGAGTTTACACAACTCAAAATCCTCATACTTTTTAGATTATTCCTTTTTGCATTTAATCATAACTTAGTGGATCCACTTAATTGAGGTGCTCTATACCCCGGCAAGGTGTAGGACAGTTTTGGTAGCGTGGGAGAGACGTTGTATCATCACGTAGCTTATAGTGATAGTTGCCGGTTAGAAAATCTCCCTAATAAGAGTAAAGAGTTTATTTATTGTATTTTATACAGATTGAGTTGATATTTAGTGTTTTAAGAGCTTTATATATTGCATCATTTATTGTTTTTTTCACATTTTAGTTGAGATTAGGTGAGTATGTCTTCCTAGAGTATAACTTCAGTTATCTATTACTTTTCATTTTCCCCCTAAAATGCTCGTACATTCAATGTACTGATGTCATTCGACCTGCATCTTTTCATGATGCAGATATAGGTGTTCAGGGTCATCAACAGGTGTTCCATTGATCCCATTGCATTCCAGCTAGCTTTGGTGAGCCCCATTGCTTTATGGTGGACTTCACATTATTGTTTTGTTGTTGATAGGTTGTCAAGATCTTGTCTCGAAATCCATCGTATTATAAGAGGCCTCATAGACAGTAGTAGATGAGGAGTCCTTTTCCCCATTTTCCCTTGTTACTGTTTTAAAGAGTTTGATTTTTTTTATTTTTTTTATTTAGATACTTTTAGATATCTATTGAGTAAATCAGTTATTGAGACCTTGTGGGATAATCTTTACAATTGAGCTCCTATTTTACTTGAGTAAGTCTTCCGCTGAGTTGTGAGCCAGACCAGGGGTTCGCTTGGGGACTAGTGATGGTTCTCGAGGGCTGGTCACGTCTATGTGACACACATTATCTCAAGGAATTGGTGCAAAAAATTTGAGCACATTCCGAGCCTAAATATTGCAAAAATAGCCTCCACAAGCATGAGGGTCAAAACCACTATTATAGAAGTTAGAAAGGACTCAATCTAGGAGTCAAAAGATATCATCATCATAAAGATATACCATGAATTGAAACCCACCATTATAGTCACAAAGGACTCAATCTAGCTAGAAATCTGAGTCCAACTCAAAAGAATACCCCAAGGCCAAAATTCACAACTGAATCACACTGGGCCATACCGTAAGGAGATTTTGGATGAAATCTAATAAGGTCAAAAATGTAATCTAACTAGGATCCACACTATTATACTGAAGTCTGCTACATCAGTCTACAAGGAGCTAGAACCGTCTGAGCCGACATCGAAGGATTTTCTAAGACAGACAGCACCAAATAGAAGTTTTATGGCAATCACTATTCTAAGACTAGGCCAAGGCCAAGAATAATTAGAAATAACCATATAACATCCATAAATCATCAACATACCATGATACGAATCAAAGGCAAGGTAAAACAAGATTAATTCCCCTAAACTACCTGAGAATGCAAGCTAGGGAAATAATTCTATCAACTAAACATGAATCATACTAAGAACCCTCCCAAAACTAGATAAACAGCATGCTAATACTATTATAAAAATAATATAAGATTGGTAATTTATAGCCTACTTCGATGTCAATTAACCCTAAAATCTATTTAATCAAAGAATTACCCTTCCAAACCACCTCCTATCACTACCCTACTATCAAACTAATGATCACAATGTTAATACGGTCGAAATAATACCCATATTGCATACTAAAATCACAGACCCAAATTGGTTGAAAATGGGTCCATGGTCCCCACATGGGAATTACAAAATTCCATCAATGAGTCCTTATAATCTCAAGGAACTTGTCTGAATAAATTGGGCACATTTTGAGCGCAAATGATCCCAAAATAGCCTTCAAAAGCCTGAGGGTCAAATCACTATTGAAAGTATATAACAGGGGTTAGAACAAGAAATTACCATAATAACAAGTCCACAATGCTCCCTCAATGGATCTACCTCAAAGAGCCAACATTTACTAACAAATCGCACAGGAATTTAGCTCAAACGCAACTCAATTGATAGAGAAATCACATTTTAAAATGTAAACCTTTGAGCTAAAATTCGGGGTTGATATAATTTATTGAGATGAAAATCTTCATCACCATCATGACACCTAGGGTAGAAACCATGTCCTTATAAAAGTGAGACTATCGTGATCACCGAGGTCAAACCTTGCAATCGTTCTGACCAAAGTTGGTCCATCCACCCAGTATGCTTATCGTGACCGTGAGAAGACCACACGACTGTGATGAGTATGTACATTATCCTTCATGATCGCGGAGGTCTTCATCGTGCTCGATGAAGGATTTCACCTGCACCAGACGTTGTTATGTTAGCTATGACACAAAGCTTAACACTTCTATAATGGGGTGCTCAAGATTCATTTGGAGACCATGCATGCAACGAACTATGCTACGCCCCACCAAATTCAGTATTCAGGACTCAGTGGAGATGTCAAAACTTCCAATGTAGGTTATCTCAACAAAAAGTGAGCCCCACACAGAGAGCTCCATTTTATTTAAAATCCACGAGGAAGCTCGAAATGAGTTCAGAAACCTCGACACTTGAACTAAAGGTACTTCTGCACAAGAGTCGATGTTTGGGAGCTAAAGAAATAATAAAAATTATATTTTGAGGCCATTTACATGATGTTTTGACAAAATTCAACCGCTCAATCTTCAAAATGTACAAACTTGCATAAAAACCAAATGAACAACCCGAGCTGTCAGTTCCAACAAGTCATAAATTACATGGGGTGGCTATAGGGAAGCTCTAAATTCCAAAAATACAAGATATGGAAAAAATAACCTAGTTGCTCATTACAATTTCCACTACTAAAAGAACCTTTTTCAATGAAAGTAAAGGGTGATGGTTTGAATAGGCGGGGAGATTGAACTCGCATCTCACTCTCGGTCTCCCATATAGCTTGCTTAACTTTATGATGTCTCCACTAATTCTTAACAAAAGGAATTTCCCTCGAACACAATTGCCTCGCATTTGTAGCCAAAATGACAATTGGTTCGTCTACAAAGGTCAAATGATCATCAAACTAACTGAGTCATACCGGAGCACATGAAGCTCGTTAGGAAAATAACATTGAATCATAGATACATGAAAAATTGGATGAATAGCTGAAAATACATGAGGTAAGGCCAAATCATAAGCAACATCACCAACAATGTAGAGAATATCAAATGGCCCTATGTACCTGGGTCTAAGCTTGCCCCGCCTCCCAAATATCAACAAGCCTTTTATGGATGACACTTTAAGAATTTCCAATCACCATCTGTAGAGACCCTTTTCACTCATTATGAGTACACCAATGTTGAAAGAACTGGTATGAAAATGTTTTGCATGGTGACTTGAAAATTTTAGATCGAACCGGTGTCAAATTAAATTTAAGCAAGGTAAGATCTAGGGAAATCAGAGAAAGGATTAGGGATAATGTCTAAGCATGGATTGGTTACCCTTTTAGCTAAGACATGAAATATCCAACGAGACTTTTCTAAAATGAATTTGGGTGAGTAGAACTTTTGATATCAAACTTGAAGGGTTATTTTAGAACGTCAAGGTTCGAGTGTGTGTTGTGAAATAGGGGATTTAAGGAAGAATTTATAGCTTCTATCTTCATGAAAGCTACTATAGCGGGACAATTCCTATTATGGTGGGGCCTTTATAGTGGACTGGTGGCCGCTATGACAACTCTATCGCGATTTCATGCAGAAAAGTCCCAAAATAGCTCATTATTCTGCAACTTTATTCTTGGGAAAAAGGGTAATTTCGGGCTATGTTCGTCAAATTTCCATTATTCTCTTTGGCAAAGGTAATTTAATAGTCCCAATTCCCCTAACTCATAATTCGATTCTTAAGCCTTTGAATCTATAATGGTACTCATAGGGAAGGTTTTTTTATTTGAATTAATGGTGATAAAAACCCTGGATGGGTAGAATGATCATGGGAATAGGCCGGGGTTAGAATTCTAGTACAAATTTGGGTATTTTTATGCCATAGTTCATTGATTGTTGTGGTCTGTAATAGTCTTAGAGCAAGAACAAGCCAAGCCATTACAAAATGGGAGAGCTCAAGTTCGTTACAACATTCAAGCTTGTTCGCAGTAGGTAATGCTTGTTTATTTTCTATGTTATGTAATGCATGCATGTTAACTACTTTGTACTAATTTTTGTGCAATGCATGCGGGAAAAACATAAGGAGTGAGTGTAAAAAGACATCATGTTGATAAATCTCATGCAATGAACCTGCTTATTTTACTTATGGCTCAAGTGTGGTTGTTCATTGTGATTGTGCATTTTATTTGTGATTACTATTTGCCTCAGATACCACGCCAGTATAGATTTACTAATGGTTGAATCGGGTACCAAGCTGGTAAAAATTTACTAATGGTTGGATTATGTTAGATAAAATGTATTAAATACTGTGTTTTTACTTATTATTCTTAATGCTTTGTTGCAACACGTTAGACAATCGGTTTCAGATTAAGGTGAAAAGTTAATGTTAGTAACTAAACTCTAAGTAATGTGGAATATCACATGAAAACGATGAAAGAGAACTCATAAGTCTCGCAGCTTATCTTCAAAGCTTTTGGTGTCTAAATTATGGTGCAATCGTTAAATTGAGAGAAATAGAGAACTCATACAGGAGAAGAGATATATGGATGCAGAGCTTTGGAGACTTGATTGTAGATGAAGATATAAGTACAAATTTCATAACCAAAAATTTAAATAGTAAGTAATACTTAGTAGAAATTGAAGATGCTAACAAGTCAGATAATGGCATAGAGAGCAACTACTATATGCGATCTGCCATTAGAAACCTTCTCTTTGCTTGGAGGTGAAAAGGATTAGTGGTCTGCAAATTAATGTTTATGCAAGAGTGGAGCACATCCTTAGGGAAGGCAACACTCTTGCATATTATTTAGCTAACCAATTTTTTCTTTTTGCAGGCACAACATATATCATTTATTCATATTTCCAAGATTTACCACCAAAAGGAAAAGAAATATTACACCAAGATAAAACACAAATACCCAATCTTAGAATTAGAAACATCCAAAACAAGGATTTCGATACACAAGCATAATTGAGACAAACAAGAACAACCAGGCATCGATGAAAAAGAAATATCAAAAAGCGATGGCAGTACCCACACACTTTCATGAGTGGATGTAATTGCATTAGACTATTTATACCGAGATTGAACTCATATGTGGCCTCCTTATGCAGTGATATCAGCCTCTTTGGGGCTCAACCTGCAGAGAAGGTCATGGATTAATTAAATCAAAGTATAATAGTGGACAAAGATGACTGAGGAGAAAGTTTTGTTCACTAACTTTATTTTGTGGTATAGAACTGATCAATCTAAGTTGAAGAAGTATTCAAATGACCTCATTTCATGGCATTTGTGATAGTTTTTGAGTGCCTTTAGTGTAATTTATCCAAACTCAGATCCATTTTGATCTATGTTTATATATTTGAGGTGTTTGAAGTTGTTGAGTTTGATTTTAGTTACGACGTCAATCATTTTTTTAAATAATAAGTTACGTAGTTTTAGGATAATTTTGAATTTTAAATATTTGTTAGATTTTTTTAATTGTTGAGATTATTTAGTATTTTTAAATTCTTGTTAAGCAAATTTTTTGCAGATTAGGTTATCAAGTGTCTATTCAAAGCCCTGATATGCTTAGTAAATTATTGAGAGACATTTTCAATCTTTTTGTGCTGCCCCATTTTTAAAAACATACAAACAATGGTATCAAGAGCTTCATTAATCTTAAGGGATATGTGAAATCTTGCAAAGAACTATCATACATTTTTTAACCCGTAAGGGCTACCCATTTTAACCCATTAGGGCTACCTTTTCAACTCGTGCTTTTTTCAATGCACAAGATTTTCTAAACCAAATTTTAACCAAAATAATGGCAAGCAGTAGCCTCTCTTTGAACGCCCCAAAAATTTTCAATCAACCTCTCTTCTGGGAAGTTGTAATGGAAGATATACCCTTACAACCTCTCTCTGCAAATCCTACCCTTTCTCAACTTAAATCTCATTCGGATGAAAAAACCAAAAAATTCAAAGCCAAAACTGTAATTCAAAATTTTGTTGTGGATTCGATTTTTTCTAAAATCATTGCTTGTGAGATGGCAAAAGAAGCTTGGAAAAAAAATTAAAAACAAAAGAATATCAAGGAAGTGACCGAGTCAGACAAATTGCAAATTTTGAATTTGTAAAGAGATTTCGAATCTCTTAGGATGCAAGAGGATGAAACTATTGTAAGGAATTCTGACAAGATTTCCTTTATTGGTACTAAAATCAGGTTGCTTGGCGAGGATTTAAAAGATTACAGAATAGTAGAAAAAAATCTTGTGATAATTCCAGAGATATTACAATCTAAAATTTCATCTCCGGAAGAGTCTAAAGATCTCTCTACTATTTCTGTTGAAGAACTAATTAGTGTTCTTCAAGCATAAGAGCAAAGAAGAGCTTTCAGGAAAGATAATGTTACTGAGGGTGCTTTTTATGCACAAAGCAGTAAAGAAAAATATAAATATCCTCTTTGAAAAGACTGCAAAAGAAAAACGCACTTGAAAATTTTTTGTTAGTGGAGACCTGATGCAATATCTGGAAATTGCAAACAAGTGGGTCATGTTACAAAAATGTTCAAGCTTAAGAACAATCTTCAAGAGCAAGTTGTAGAGGCAGAAATCGAGGAGGAGCAGCTTTTTAAAATCGCATTATCTAAAGCAAAAGAGGAGTGTTGAGTTTACTTTTATTTACTGAAGTCATTTTAAAAAAAAAAATATGTTACCTAGTTTTAGGATGAATTTGAATTTTAAATATTTGTTAGGTTATTTTAATTGTTGAGGTTATTTAGTATTTTTAAATTCTTGTTATGCAGATTTTCTACAGATTCGGTTATCAAGTGGCTTATTAAAGCCTTGTTATGCTTAAGAAAATATTGAGAGCCGTTTTCAATCTTTTTGTGCTACCCCATTTTTTAAAAAAACACCAATAGAACTATCTTCTATCCTCTTCTCACTGGTACCTTCATCGGAGAAGCCGATTTCTCCGACCATATTGGAACAGCTAGGAGTCAACGAAGGTTCATTTTATTAGGAATGGTCCAGATCTTTGTGACCTTTCCTTTTCTTTTGCTTTATTGGTTTCCTATTTCTTTGGGCTACTTTTGAGCTTTTTCCCTTGTAAATATTGAACCTCTTTTGTTTCTACCAAAATCAACTGTCTTTAAGAAAAAACACAAGTATTATATATATATAATTTTATTTTAAATAATTAAACCAACTTGAATAATTTAATACTTTACTTAGCAAACTTACTTTGAAATTTGAATTTTGAACTCTCAAATTTAAACATTGAAATTTTAAATTTGAAAATTGAAATTTAAAGTTTATAATTTAGTTTGAACATTCAAATTTGAAATTTGAAATTTTAAAACATAAGCATTCTTACTTAGTTTCCGGGAAATTAAATTGGAGTGTTACCATTTTTTCCTCCAGAATAAGATCATTCCAATATTTCGCAATCATCTTTGAGAATTCCCAATGATTCCTTGGATAAATATATTTGAGGATGGCTTTTTTTTTCAGCATAGAAAAAATTGTTGTCATTCCATCTTGGTTTTGAGAGATTAAGGTCTCTCTACTTCTTCCTTCTCTGCTTGCTCCTCTGTCCTAAATAGTGGTGAGGTGGTAGATTGTAAAGTACAATTGGATTGCAAAATAGGGATTGTTCTTTTCGATGGTAGATTACTCCATTGAGAACTGCAGATCCCACTTTGATAGAGCCCAAATAACCAGAGACAAATTTTCCATAAAATGACAATTTATGACAAATTAGGCTCTGGTTATTTGGGGTCTATCAAAGAGGGATCTGAAGTTCTCAATGGAGTAATCTACCATATAAAAGAACAAGCCTATCTTGCAACGTGGTTGTGTTAGTGTAAAGTTTTAATGATAAACATCCCATTTACTTTCAGGACAAATGTGTCATCAAAAAGGAAAGAATCAAAAATAAATCATGGATCCTCCATCAATTAAGTGAAAAATACCAATCAAGGATTCTAATTAAATGAATATCAAACAAGGATCCCAACGAAGCTCCTCAGAAAATAAAGATCATAAAAGGCGCTAATAAATGAAGATCTTGACTCAAGGGACTATCCAAATAAAGATCCTCAGAAATCACACATCACAAAAGGCACTAATCAAGGAGGCTGAATATCGCGATAGCTAACAATGAAGCATACAACAGCTACATTCCAACCAAAATTCAAGGAAAGCTGAAGATGTAAAACCTACACTCAATCAAGGAAGCTAAGTACTCAAGACCAAACTAAAGAGCTGAATTGCCACAATCAACAGTCAATCAAGGAAGTTATACAAGAATCAAAACTGGAAACCAGTCTTGACCTTTTTTCTTGGAAAATAAGCATCCCTTTCATTCTTTTCCATGGATCAAAATCTCTTGGGTTGCTATCTCTTCACAGGAAGGATTCTAGACTTCTAATGCTATAAATAAAGACTCAATTGTCAGAAGGAATTGTAGAACAAGTCTCAATCATATCACATTCCCTACTATACTTTTATCAAACATTATATTACCTAGTTCTATTGTGAAACAAATACTAAGTGTAAACTATTTACACTCATCCTTGTACTCACACCAAAAAGTTACACGAGCTTGAAGAGAACACCATTGCAACCCGGTGGGACTGGACGTAAGTTCCACATTGGATCCCAACCAGTATAAAAATATTTTGTGTCAAGTTTACTTTTCAGCCTTTAATTATATTGCTATACTATCAGAAGTCGACTAAGGGTCATCTTAAGTCAACTACTCTTAAGGAAATTCGAAAAAAATAGCAATTCACCCCCCCCCCCCTCTTGCACTCTCAATTGGTATCTGAGCATCATCTCACGAAAATCTGTCTAACAATTGGTGAGGAAAACATCATGGCTCAACAAATTATGGGAGCACTATTCCAAGAAGGAACTTCTCAAAAAAGACCCCATTACTTTAATGGGACATTTTTCTCATTGGAAAGTAAGAATGGAAACCTTTATGAAGTCTTATGATGTGAAGGCTTGGAGAGTTATCAAACTTGGTGATATTCCTATTCCTATGTGGAAAAGTTCAGATGAAAGTCAATCCTCTGCTATTCCAAGTTAGGAGAAATACACAAATGAACAGATGAAAGTTATTCAAATAAATTCCAAAGCAAAAAATGTTCTCTATAATGCTATCAGTTGTGAGGAATATGAAAAGATATCATGTTGTGACACTGCGAAAGAGATGTGGGATAAACTGGAGGTTACCTGTGAAGGAACTGACAAAGTTAAAGAAACGATCATCAACTTTCTAGTACATAAATATGAACTCTTTCAAATGAAGGAAGGAGGAGAATCGAAAACATGTTTTCACGGCTGAGTAAAATAATTGGTGAACTCAAAGCTTTAGGAAATACATATCCTCCCATAGAACATATTCGAAGAGTTCTTCGAAGCTTGCCACCTCAATGACACGCCAAAGTAGTTGCTCTCAAAAACATAAACTCAAACCTATGATGAGGTAAGAGGAGATCTAATAGCTTTTGAGAAAACTCATCTCAACAAAAAGGGACAAGAAGAATTCAACAAGAAAACGGTAGCATTCAAAGCAACTCAGGAAGACAAAGGAGAAGAAGAGCTAGCTGAAGATGAAATTTCTCTAATTACCAAATCAATAATGGACTTGTTTAGAAAATCCAAGAACAATAGAAGAGGAACAAATTTTGGAAAAGGAAAGTAAATAACTGACCAATCAAGAAATGATGGAAATTGCTATGAATGTGGAAAATATGGTCACATAGCCAGTGAATGTCCAGAGTCAAAGAAAAATTACTCCAGAGGAAACCAAAAGAACAAAGCACTAAGCAGCTGGAGTTATGTACTATTAAAATGAACATAGAGAGATTGGAAACCTATGCTTCATGGCTATTGGATCATCAAGCACTGAGGTATGTAAAAACTGTAATGATTTAAAAAAAGCCTGCTAGATTGTGCTGTGACATAGCTAAATAGAATTTTATCTGATTTTAGAAATCTTCAAACTGAAAAAAGGAATTTGGAAATAAAATTGGAAGTAAGTGAAGTTGAAAATGATCCTCTTTATGAACAAATTCATGAATTGAAAATTGCTCTTGAAAATTCCGAAAACAAATCAAATTCTTCAAAAAAACTCCTCTAAAAAGGTCTCTAACAGCAAAAATTCTTCAAATGGAAATTACTCTAGTTGCAACCAGTCTTTTAAGTTGACTGATTCAAAAACTAAAAGTAATGACTCCAATTCTGAAAAAGATATTCCTAAATGTTGCCATTATTGTGGTAAGTCTGGACATGTGTCATACTACTGCAGGTTTCGAAATCATAACTCATCTAAATGGGTTTGGAGACCCAAAAGAACTCCAAATAACTCTAGCATTGAAGGACCCAAAAAGGTTTGGGTACCTAAAAGGAGATAATAATTTTTTTTGTAGGAAAACTACAAGAAATCAAAAGGAAAATGGTATTTGGATAGCGGATGTTCAAATCACATGACAAGAGATAAAATTCTGTTCAAATCCGTTGCTGAATATAAAGGAGGACACATTCGTTTTGGTGACAACTCAAAAGGAATGGTAATTGGTATTGGTACAATCTAGTTTAATGATTCATGTGATATTTCAAATGTTTATTTAGTGATAGGAGTAAAATACAATCTATTGAGCATTAGTCAACTATGTGACTCAAATCTAGAAATTCATTTTCAAAAGAATCGATGCTTGATAAAAGATTCCTCTGGAAACAATCTAATACAAGGGTGTAGAGAAAAGAATGTATACATTCTTGACTCTGTAAAAAATAATAGCGAACATATTTTCCTAGCATCAATGACCGATGATCCATGGATTTGGTACAAGAAACTTGGCCATGCGATTATGCGGCTAATTGAGAAACTAGCTAAAAATGAACTGGTCATTGGATTACCTAAGTTGGACTAATCAAAGGATCACATCAGTGACACATGCCAAATGGGAAAACAAACAAGAAACTAATTTTCTAGTTAGGACATTGTCTCCACAAATAAACCCCTATAGCTCATACACATAGATCTTTTTAGACCTACCAGAACAGCTAACATCGGTGGTAAAAGGTACACTTTTGTAATAGTTGATGATTATTCTCGTTTTACTTGGGTTATGTTTTTATCTCACAAGGATGATACGTTAAAAAGGTTTGAGTTGTGAGAAATTTCAAAGATATAAAGGTTACTATATTTCATCTATAAAAAGCAACCATGGAGGAGAATTCGAAAATAACTTGTTTGAAAAGTTCTGCAGAGAGAAAGGCTACACTCACAACTTCTCCTCACCTAGATCACCTCAACAAAATGGAGTTATGGAACGAAAGAATAGAACACTGCAGGATATGGCAAGAACCATGATAGTCGAGCACTCTCTTTCACATAAATTTTGGGCAGAAGTTGTAAGTACACCTTTTCATGTGCTAATTGATGCTTAATCAGACCAATTCTGTAAAAGACACCCTATGAACTATGGAACGGTAAACGACCTAACATCAGTTACTTTCATCCATTTTGGTGCAAATGTTTTGTTCACAACAATGGCAAAAACGATATTGGCAAGTTTGATGCACGAAGTGATGAAGGTATACTTCTTGGATACTCAAACTCTAGCATATCTTATCGAGTCTTTAACAAGTGTACTTCACATATTGAAAAATCTATTCATGTTGTTTTTGATGATACTAATAAATCTATTGAGACAAAAATAAATATGGATGATGAAGCGAGTCAACTTTCTATATCCACTCAAAAGGAGCCTAGCAGTGCTGAACAGTCGACTACAGAAGAACCTTACATAGGTCATATAGTCGAATATGTTCCAAATGAATGGAGAAGCAAACCAGACTATCCCAGCAAATTTATCATTGGAAATTCAAGCGAAGGTATGAAAACTTGAGCATCAAGAAGAAATGAGACACAGTTTGCACTCATCTCTCAGTTAGAACCAAAGAAACTAAAAGAGGCACTCTCAGATGAACATTAGATCAAGGCCATGAAAGAGGAACCAGAGCAATTTGACAAAAATCAGGTACGGACCCTAGTCCCTAAACCTGATGACAAGTTAATCATCAGAACCAAATGGGTGTACAGAAATAGAATAAATAAATCTGGAGAAGTAATTCCAAACAAAGCTCGCTTGGTGGCACAAGGTTATTCTCAACAGGAGAGAGTTGACTATCATGAAACTTTTGCTCACGTTGGAAGGTTAGAATCTATTCGTTTACTTCTAGCTTTGGCTGCTCATTAAGGTATTTAACTATTTCAAATGGATGTGAAAAGTGCTTTTCAAAACGGTTTTATTGAGGAAAATGCTTTTGTAAAACAACCCGCTGGTTTTGAAAATCCAAATTTTCCTTATCATGTTTTCAAACTTTTAAAAGCCATGTATGGCCTTAACCAAGAACGTCGTGCTTGGTATGACCATCTTAACACCTTTCTTATAAATCATGGCTTTACTCGTGGAAAAATTGATACAACTATTTTTGGTAAAAGATCCTCCTCTGAGAACATTATTATTCAAATTTATGTTGATGACATTATATTTGGAAGCGTTAATATCCCTTTGTGTGAAGAATTTTCCATACCGATGCAAAGTTAATTCAAAATGAGTATGATGGGCGAATTAAACTTTTTCCTCGGACTACAAATCTATCAATTTGAGAAAGGTACGTTCCTCTATCAAACCAAGTACTGCAAAGAGCTCATACAAATTTTTTGCATGGAAAACTCAAAGTCATTAGGCACTCCCATGAGTTCCACATGCTCTCTTGACAAAGATGACAAAGGTAAGACAGTTGACGAAACTAAGTATAGAGGTATGATTAGATCTTTACTCTATCTCACTGCCAGTCGACCAGACATCATCTTTAGTGTATGGAAATGTGCTCGGTTCCAATCTGCCCCTAAAGAATCCCATCTAATTGTGGTAAACTATTGTATTCATTACCTAGTTGGAACAACTTATTTTGGGTTATGGTATCCAAAAGAAAAAAATTTCTTTCTTGAACGATTTTCCGACTCTGATTATGTAAGTGATAAAGACGACACAAAAAGTACTAGCGGTACATGTCAAATATTGGGAAAATCATTAATTTCCTAAAATAGCAAAAAACAGGGCTCTGTTTCTCTGTCTACTACAAAGGATGAATATATTGCCATTGGTCAATGTTGTGCCCAAATTATGTGGATGGTTCATCAATTAAGTGATTATGATTTATTCTTTAAACATATCAAAATTATGTGTGATAACTCTAGTGCTATTTGTTAATCAAAAAATTATGTGCATCATTCTCGAGCTAAGTATATCGACATCAAATATCATTTTATTAGAGATCACGTTTTAAACGGTGACATTGAAATTTCCTTTATTAGTACTAATTTTCTACTTGCCGATATTTTTACAAAATCTCTTTTATAGAAAATATTTTGTTCTCTCCGAAAATCTTTAAATATCATTGAGAATCCTTTAATTTGCTAAAATTATTGTGTGCATTAATTTTTTACTTGTCTCTTCTTTTTTTTTACTCCTCGTATATTGTGTTTTCCTTTTATTCTTTATTTTCATTCTGTATCTGCCTCTTTATTTACACCGTCTACCTTGTCCTTGATTACCCCTACCTCTTCGTTTATCTCTTTAGTCTTGTCATGTGTCTTCATCTTTCCCTCTCCTTCTTTCTTTATCTATTATTCTTGTCTTCTTTCTTTCTCTCATTCTTCTTCTATTGTCCCTTCTCTAAAATGGCAAAAAATCTTGCTGCTACTCGCAAAAGTACGCACAACAAGAACAAAGGAAAGGCTTCCACCTCTATCTTCATTGACTCAGATTCTGATGATCTTTTCCCTGCCTCCATTGCTTTCTCCTTAGGTAAGCTTCCTGATGACTCTTTTGATTGTGGGTCTTCCAAAAAGAAATTCAAATTCGATTTTGACAGTACCGTTGATAAAAAGGTGGACTTTTGGAACTCGTCTCATGAATCTCTTTTTCTCTCTCTGAAGGACAAAACCCTTGTGCATGGTAGGGTTATTGATCTTGATCTTATTTCCTCCTTAGATTGCCATATAAAAATATGTTTGATTTTCAGGGTTGGGCCAAAAATTTCTCTGTACCCATGGTCATTTATGAGCATCTTATCCATCTGTTTTATGCTAACCTTCGCTCTCCTAAGGCAGGTGAAATTGAGTCCTTAGTTTTGGGTAAGCGTATTTTTCTTGAATGCAAAAAGTTTGATTCTATGTTTGGTATTTCGTGCTCTGGTATTTTGTCTCCTCCTAAAAACGGCTGGCCTTCTGATTGTGATGTGTCCTTTGATCAAACAAAGTGTGAATTTTTTCTTCATCCCTCTCTGCCTATCCCTTCCCATCTAGGGCCTAAAGAAATTCCTTTCAAAATTTGTGTGATTGCTCATATCGTTGCAACCACCCTTCTTCCTAGAGATGGTTCTCATTCTACGCTTACTCAGCGTGATACATTGTTTGCTTATTGTTTGGTTTTTGATATTAAGGTGCATCTATCATCCTTTATCCTCTATCCTATGACGAATTTCATATCTGACCCATCTAGTCTTCCTTTCGGCATGCATATAACTCGCATCTTTGAGTCACACATCATGTGCCTTGGAGATTTCTCCCCTATTCTTATCAAAGAGAGTTATACCTCTCATTCTTTTCTTCGGATGGGTTTCACTCGTTCTGGCTCCTCTTGACTCTCAAGACTGATTTTGACTGTTTGGCTGCCATTCCTGTGGAATCTAAACCATCCTCTTCCACCTCCATGTCGACTACTAAACTCAATGTCGCTCTGCAAAACATTGGTGAGATGCATACCAAGCTAGATGCTATGGCGATCACTGCTGTTCAAGTACCTGATCTCATGACCAAGTTGACTGTCATGAGCGAGCAAGTGGACTCCATGAAGGATCTCCTATTATTTGCTCACTTCAAAATTAACAGTGTGAAGGATGTCTACAAGAAAACAGGTGATGATGTTGCCCGCATTCATCTAAGGCTTGATCAAATTGTGAAGGAAACAATCAAGATTGCTACCAAAGTTCAAGCTGGCTCTAAGGCCATCTCCACTTCTCTTTCCTCCAGATTTGAAGAAATGTCGACTGCATTAGTCAACACTCTGACATATTTCCTGCGTCCTCACTGATTTCCCTGTTGCTTATACTTTTCGACTGCTTTTGTTATATGTTTTGAGCCGTGTGGCTCCTCCTAATCACTCTATGCTTTGTTTGGTTTGTTTTTTGTTGGAACTCTTAGTTCTTTACTTTTTGCTGATGCCAAAGGGGGAGAATTATCTATGCTAATTTATGTTGATCTATGCTATTAGTATTTGTGTTGTTCTACATACTTGCAATTAATATTATGTTGCTATTCATATGATGTTGATTTATTGAGAATACTGGTCTTATTTTCGGAATAGTTATTTGCCTAGCACAGAAAATTACTTGCATATCCTTAGTGGGGGCACGTTGAGAACTCAGCTCCACTAGTCAACCATCTCCTGCTGCATTCAGGGGGATCAAATCAACTATCAGCCATACAAGTCAACTCTAACAAGGAAGTAACTCTACTATATGTTGTCATCATAAAAAAGGGGGAGATTGTTAGTGTAAAGTTTTAATGATAAACATCCCATTTTCTTTCAGGACAAACTTGTCATCAAAAAGGAAAGAATCAGAAATAAATCATGGATCCTCTATCAATCGAGTGAGATTACCAATCAAGGATTCTGATTGATGAATATCAATCAAGCACCCCAATAAAGCTCCTCAGAAAATACAGATCCCAAAGGCGCTAATCAAGGAAGATCTTGACTCAAGGGACTGTCCAAATAAAGATCCTCAGAAATCATAGATCACAAAAGGCACTAATCAAGGAAGTTGAATATCGCAACATCTAGCAATGAAGCATACAACGGCTACATTCCAACCACCATTCAAGAAAGGCTGAAGATGTTAAACCTACACTCAATCAAGGCGGGTAAGTACTCAAGACCTAACTGAAGAACTCAACGGCTACTATCAATAGTCAATCAAGGAAGTTGTAGAAGAATCAAGACTGAAAATCAGTCTTGAGCTTTATTCTTGGAAAATAAGGATCCCTTGCCTTCTTTTCCAAGGATCAAAATCTCTTGGGTTTCTATCTCTTCACATGAAGGATTCTAGACTTCAAACACTATAAATGAAGACTCAATTTTCAGAAGGAAGGGTACAACAAGTTTGAATCATCTCAAATTCCCTACTCTACTTTTATCAAGCATTGTATTACCTAGTTCTATTGTGTAAACAAAAAAGAGAGGAGAGAAAAACATTGTTGATAAGGCTTTGTATCAAAACAAAAAAAAAGTGTAACAAATACTGAGTTTAAACTATTTACACTCATCCCTGTACTCACACTAAAAAGTTACAAGAACTTGAAGAGAACACCCTTGCAACCCAAGGAGACTGGACGTAAGATCCACATTGGATCCCAACCAGTATAAAAACATTTTGTGTCAAGTTTACTTTTCAACCTTTAATCATATTGCTTTGCTATCAGTAGTCGACTAAGGGTTATCTTAAGTCAACTACTCTTAAAGAAATTCAAAAAATAGTAATTCACCCTCCTCTTGCACTGTCAGATTGTACTTAAAAATCCACCACCTCACCACTATTTAGGACAGAGGGGCAAGAGGAGGAGGAGGAAGAGAGAGCTTAATCTCCCAAAACCAAGATGGAATGACTACAACTTCTATGCTGGAAAAAAAGTCATCCTCAAGTCTCTTTATCAAAGGAAACATTGGGAATTTACAAAGATTATTGCAAACTCTTAGAATGATCTTCCGCGTGAAGAAAATATGGTAAACACACTCAAATTCAATTATAATTGAGTGACTACCTTAGATTTTATCTCTAGTATCATATAACTGAGCCTCTGTTTCTATTTTATTCTTTACATATATATGACCATTATGTAGTAATCATACTACAATATATTATCATTATTCTTCCTCTTAATTGTATTCAGCAAATGTTAAGAGTATTTTAAGCATCCCTTTTGATGAATTCTCCTGTCTATAAATCAACACAAGCTATTTCTTTGGTAGAGATTAATACAGAATATTCCTACCATATTATAGTGTGTTGGGTTTTCTTTCTTAATGGATCTTTGTTAGTTTCTGTGATCCCAGTCTTCTACTAGAATAGCGTATTAAATTCTAGAGATACACCTATATCAAATGAAATATACTTAAGGATAATGGCGTTAACACGACTCAATCAATGAAATTTTTTTACAATTTTTGTAACCAAATACTTATCATAATATTTCCTACATGAGGAGAAGAAAAGATGTTGTTTGGGATACCCAAGAAGGAGGCATCAAGGAGAGTGACAATGTATGTATGTTCAACCAGTCTTGCCTCCGGTTCTGATTGTAAAGAATCATTAACTAGTTATGATCAGAGAATTAGGCATGATCAAGACAAGGGAGGAAAATGGGTTGAATACAACAGGGGAATAAACAGATAAAATCAAGATTCAGTCACAAGCTACACTCAAGGTCAACTCTCATAATGATACAATATAAAACACCAAGTAAACGAGAACAGAAGCCCCGAAGGGACATCGAGCCACCTTGAATGATACGTCAAACTTACCGAATGACATATACCAACATAGATGTATCTACGGGCAGCCCGCGATGGCACGTCAAGCTTACCAATAACCCAAAAATGAGTATCAAAGAGTTGTCCGGGGTGAAACATCGAGTTTATCAAATATGTAAAAGCAAAAGATAGACTGTAGCTCGGACCTAAATCAATGGGCTTCCCAGTATGGTACATCGAGCTCATAAGAGTAAAACTAGTCAGAAGATGCGATAAATCAAGTTAAAGTGTACTTTTTACAACTTTTAAGCCAAAACGGTTCTCTAGGACTTCCAACTTATTAAGGTCAATTTCTTTTCCCCAAAACCAAATCATTTCCATCAAAACTCATCCAAGTATAACCTCTCAAAATATTATCACCAACAAATGAGATTATACACACAGAACCACGAGTAATACCCTTCATACCATGAGAGTATTAATCTAGAAATCCTACCAATCCAAGCTTATGGCCTCGAGCCCAACAGTTTAATAAACAACCAAAATCGCAACTCAAGGACCCATACCGTCAATAAAACCAACCAAATCAATCAAACACAATATAGTTCTAAGTTTCACACCACCTACAAGAAAAGTCTAAGGATACTCACACAAGAATAACCTAAACTAAGGCTCCTTTAACTAAAGCTTAAGCTAAACAACCCAATCTATTGCAATAATCCTAGGATCAATCATACATTACAAAACCTAAGGGTTCAACCTAAATCATGCAATGCTACCCAAATATAATTAATCTAACTAAGAAAAATCTAAGAAATGGGAGTCATAACCTACCTCGAGGCAGAAAACTTCACAGGAACTATAACTATGGCACTTTTCCCTTCTAAAGAACCTCTAAGCGATGCCAAGATATAAACAACACCAAGGGAACACCAAAAGAAACACAACAATACCAATATAATCAAAATAACTCAAAAAAGAAAAGAAACCCAAATGTAAAAAGTGGGACCCATGCAGAAAGTCACAGAGTTGATTCCGTCAAGAGGTCCCACCATACGCAAGGGAGGTTTGCCCGGATAATGGATACAATCCAAGCCTTGATCAAACCAAACGAGCCCCTCCATATTTTTAGCTTAATTAGAGTCAAACAAAGAATAAAATAGGAAATTAGTGGGATTAACCAAGAGAAATAAGGTAATTATCAAACCTGGAATGTGCCCACAAACTTCACAAATGTGCTCCAGCAAGAATCACTCAAAACAGACCAGAAATTCCCTCAAAATTGCAAGAACACCAAGTAGGAAATGGTTGAAAGACATGCTAAGTTTGTCTTTTAAAAGACTAAAATGCTAGCAAATTTTTCCTTCAAGAACGTGGACACCTTGCTCGCATAAGCGGAGCGAGGTCAACAAATGTGGTAGTCAGGGTAGCCACCCATTCACGAATACGACATCATGTCTATGAACGTGAAACCAAGAGGGTCAACCCTCCGTGAAATGTTGAGGCACATGTGAATGCGTAGGTTCGAGATTCTAAGCTCTGTGAATGCAATCAAAAATCTTTGTTCGCGAAGAAAGAACCAGTGTTGCACCAGCAACAACTCAAGGCAAGAAATTTCTCCGTTGAAAGTCCAAACTTGTTTGAAGTCCCTATTAATGCAAACTATCTATGCTACTGGGATGGAAACGACATTCAAGACATATTAGAATTGACGAAACCACCATCCAAGGTTATCTTCTCAAATGTTGACCAAAGTCAATACTTACAAAAAAATCACAAATAAAATGCCAAACACCACAAAATCCTCTCGGCTACCTTGAGACCCAAACCAATGGTTGTTCTAGACCAAACTCAGCATTCCAGAGCTAACCGTGCTAACAGAATTTGATTCCAAGCATGTTTACCAAGAAAATTTACACAAGTCAGACTTAATGAAAAATTTAAAAGCTAAAATGCCTAATCTAACAAATTCCAAACAGAAGCCTTAAAACCCTCACTGATCATCACCTTAGACCAAAATGACCCTTTCAGAGACAATGGAACTGACAGAATGTCGATCCGACTCTAGAATCTCTGGATGTTGACTTAAGTCAACCCTTTCAAGCTTAAAGCTTCCAAAACTTAAAATATCACACTAAACACAACGGAACACCTCATGAAACATGCCACCATACTCACCACCACACAAAAGCAATAAGGAATCTACAGGAATGTGAAAATAAGAAAAGCACAACAACTACCACTAAAAGGAAATTTGTCCGCAAAAGTGAAACAAAGGGAATATATTAAGGCTAAAAAATATGAGGATATCAGGTCGTTATATCAAGATCATTCTGCCAAGTAGGATTCTTGACGGGTTGATACCACCACTGAACGTTCACTGATGGGATCTCCTTAGACCGCAACCACCTAACCTTACTGTCTAGAATGGCCATAGGCCCCTCCTCAAAACTCAAAGTCTCATCAAGTTGAACAAACACCCACTAAATCACATGAGACTCATTTGTAACACTCTTCCTTAACATAGAGACATTAAACAAAGGAGGAACACTCAAAAGAGCTAGAGATAAGGCGATCTCATAAGCTACCTTTACTACCAACCCTCTATCTGAAAGGGACCGATGATCCTGGGGCAAAGCTTGGCCCTCCACATAAACCTCATAACGCCCTTTAATGGCGACACCCGTATGAATAGATGATCACTAACCATTAACTCTAAGGTTCTCAACCTCAGATCCGCATAGTCCTCTACTTACTCTAGGTAGTAAGAAGTCTTTCCTCGATCAAACAGACACTACCTGTAGAATCTCTCAATAAATAGGAACCTCATTGCCTTACCTCCAACGCATAAAACCATCCCACTAGGAATGTCATATCATACCATATAATGCCTCGAATGTTGCAATATGAATGCTCGAATGGTAGCTATTATTATATGTGAACTCTGCCAAATTCAATGACTAATCCCAATAGCCACCAAAATTAATAACACACAAGCATGTAGCATATCCTCCAAAACTTGAATAGTCCTCTTAGACTGACCATTGATCTGAGGGTGAAAGGTTATACTGAGCTCAACCCGGGTACCCAACTCCCTCTAAATAGACTTCTTGAAATGTGAAGTGAATTGAGTACCACGATCAGAAATGATAGAATCTCGCACCACATTCAAATAAACAATCTCTTTAAGGTAGAACTGAGTCAATCTCTTTGATGTGTAAGCATTCTGAACTGGCAAAAAGTGAGCTGGCTTGGTCAATGGATTAACGATGACCCAACTAAATTCAAAAACTTGGAAGATATGTGGTAATCCTACCAAAAATCCATAGCTATACACTCCCACTTCAACTATAGGATGGGTAGCCACTGAGTCAAAACACCTGGTCTCTAGTGCTCGTATTTCACTTGCTGACACTTCAAGCACCTAGCCACGAATGTTACAATGTCCCTCTTAATCCCATACCACAAATAGTGTTGCCTTATATCACGAACCATCTTCACAGCATAAAGATGAATAGAATATCTGAAACAATGGGACTCTTGAAGAATCATCCCAACAAATTCACAAACTCTAGGAACACAGATAGGACCCTCAAGCCTCAAGATGCCATCAAGATCTAAGGTGTCCTTGCTAGCCTCGCCGCTAAGAGCCTTGTCTCAAATCATTCTCAAATGTGGATCCTCAAATGTTGTGTTGAATCTACTCCATAAAGGAAAATCTAGCCTCCACACATAAGCAAATACTTTGCCCCGCTCAGAAATATCAAGTCTAGACATTTTATTGACTAAGAGGACTGAATGTACAAGACCCTAGGTTGCTCCTCCACGTCAAAGAAGGCCAAACTCCCTATACTCATTGCCTTCTTGCTCAAGGAATCAACTACCACATTAGCCCTCCTTGTGAACTCTATACAAATAGGGCCGAAATTCATCAATGCAAATGCTACCGCTACAAACTCCAAGTCATGAGTGGGGTAGTTTTTCTTGTGAAGCTTCAACTTTCAGAAAGCATAAGCAATAACCCTACGCTGTTGCATCAAGACATAGCCTAGGCCCACATCGGAAGCATCATAGTATATCATAAACTCCTAAACCTCAACATGTAGAGTTAGAATCGGTGCAGAAGTCAATAAGGACTTGAGCTCCATAAAGCTCACCTCACACTCATTCGACCACTGGAGGGGAACATCCTTCCGAGTAAATCTAGTCAAAGGTGCCACAATATAAGAAAACCCTTCCATGAACCATCTTTAGTATCCTTCTAACCAAAATAAACTACGAACTTCAGTAGGAGAAGTATGCCTAGCCCAGCTACGAACTACCTTTATCTTCGTCGAATCCACCATAACTCCATTCTTGGACACTATGAGCCCCAAGAATGCGACAGACTCGAACCAAAACTCACATTTAGTGAATTTAACATACAACCATTTCTTTCTCAAGGTTTGGAGTACATTCCTCATATTCTACACACATTCCTCATATGCTACTCATGTTTCTTTTTACTCCCAGAGTAGAGCAACATGTCATTGATGAAAACTATCATAAATGAATCTAAATAAGGTCTGAATAGAGAGTTCATCAACTACATAAATGTTGTTGGGGCATAAGCCAATCTAAATGACATGACTAAGAACTTGTAGTAGCCTTATTGAGTCCTAAAGGAAATCTTAGGGATATCCACTT
Source organism: Solanum tuberosum (assembly GCF_000226075.1). Lineage (NCBI taxonomy): Eukaryota > Viridiplantae > Streptophyta > Magnoliopsida > Solanales > Solanaceae > Solanum > Solanum tuberosum. The sequence goes on along the minus strand of NW_006239307.1, from coordinate 357,729 downwards.
CCCTAATCCCCAACTAGTCGTAGCCTAATCTAAAGTCAATCTTAGAGAACACTACTGAACATCTACGACATATGATATTTATTCTTGATGGTCACCTTATTAAGCTGCTTGTAGTCAATGCACATATGCTAGAAACCACCTTTTCTTCACGACCAGGAAAGGAGTACCCTAAGGAGATACACTTGGTCTAATTAACCGCTTGCCCAAGAGGTCGTGGAGGTTCTCCTTAAGCTCTTTCAACTCAGTTGGGGCCATCCTATATGGCAAAATAGAAACTGGTTATATGTCTGGCTTAACATCAATCCTTAAATCAATATTGCAGTGATGAGAAAGACTGGATAGATCAGTAGGATACATATCAACAAACTCTTTCACCATAGAAACTTACTCAAGAGTAGGAGTGTCGGCACTTGTATCACAAACATCAGCAAGCTAAGAAAGACACTCATTTTCTACCAACCATCATATCGTTAGAAAGGAGAGAACACCCCTTGGTATATGACTATCATAATTGTCCCATATAAGAGGAGGAATATAGGCATGCACATTGTAATAGTCTTGGAGAAATAATCTAAAGATTGTATGTTAGGGAGACAACTAATCCATCCCTAGAATCGCATCAAAATACACCATATCTAGCACAATAAGTACAACCCAAGTATCATAACCCATGATGGCCACTACACAAACTTTATTAACCGTGTCCACTACCGAAGAATCACTTATGTGGGTAGCTACATGCATATCCACATACATAGGCTCACAAAACAAATCCAACCGTGTTGCATAATAAGAAGAAACATATGAGAAGGTAGATCCTATATCAAATCAAGCATAAGTATTCAGATGCGAGATGAAGATCATACCTGTGATAATAACATTCGATGACTCCCTCTCTTTTCTCCACGAAATATATACATATTCCCTCATCCACCTCAACCACCCAACTTGCCTACTTGAGAACCACCTCTAGTACCCTGGGGACCATCCCTAGTCGACTGAACCATAGCCCTAGGAACTTGAACCTACTGAGCCTTCTAACCTAGCAGACCTAACTTACCCTACTGACCAGACTGACCCTGCCTCCTATGATTACTGATTGAGGAAAATTTCGAGCAAAGTGACATACTAAACCACACTCGTAGCAACCTCTACTAGAACTTTCCCTTTGAGACAATTGGGTTTAACCTGACTAGCTACCATGGCCTGAATACCCTGAATGTGCACCTTGAGAAGTATGTACCATCTGGCTACTAGCACCTCATATTCCACTATATGTAATCTAAGATCTCCCTGGACTAACCTACTACGTTGATACTACTTTGGAGAACCTCAGCCCTGGAACCCTCTACCACCAGACTAAGACCCACTATAACCACCCTAACTATGGGGCCTCTTGTCGATGCCTCTGTAGGCCTCACGGTGGATCCCCTAAAAGGTACATGCATGATCAACTATCTACAAAAAGGAACAACAGGGCGCCACCATCTGCTCCGTCACCAATCTAAGTGTAAATATGAGCCCTCTAACAAACTTATAAACTATCTCCTACTTTGTCAGCATAAGTATAGTCTCATGTCTCTCCAACACATAGAATCGTGCCTCTTACTCTACAAGTGAAACTGATCCCTGAGTAAGGTTTGAGAAATCATCCCTCAACTGCTCCCTAAGGATATAAGGTACAAACTTCTCCAAGAAAGCCTTAGGGAATTGAGCCCAATTCATCAAAGGTGACCCTACAGGTCTGCAATCTAAATAGGACCTCCACTACTGCTACGCTGAACCCCAAGTGGGTAAGTAGTGTAATAAAATCCATAGGAATCCACTAACATAAGACTATTCAACCTCTCCTGGAAGCTGACTAGAAACTCATGGGTATCCTCACTCGTAGCACGGGTTAACCTAGGAGGACCTTATTTGATAAACTACCTCAACATCTGTCGATCCTAGTAGCCATATATGGAGCAACAGTCGGAACTGGCTGGACCACTATACAAGGAGCCACAACGGCATAATTTTCTTGTGGAGCTTGAGTATCATGTCTCTACCTGGGATGAAGTCTGAGGATTACCTCTAATTTGTGGGCCAATTGAAGTGCTAGGCATAGTACTTGCCTGGGACATACCCTCTATGAAGCTAACGATCTAGGAAGAATTTTCCTGTAGTACCTGTGTGGCCACAAACCCTAGTGGAGTTGGTGCTAACCTAACACCTATCGGCAAATGCTAAAGCTTCTTAACCTCTATCTCAGTCTCTAGTGTTAGTGACCGGTCCTGACCTGTCGGTCAACCTCTTGCTCCACCCCTAACTTGGGCTCCATCGGGAGGTATAAGAGGTACATTCCCACTTTTCATCGATATCATCCTAGCCATATGAGAAAGAGTGAAACAAATGGAGTTTATACATTGTTACAACCAAAAAAAAAAACAAAGAAACATTTCCTAAGAATTTCCTACAGCCTCTCAAAGATTGTATATGGATGTCATTGTACCATTTGGTGAGACTCTACGAGAAACTTTCTCCTGCACTGGTGAGACTGGTGAACCAAAAGCTCTAATACCACAATATCGATGGAGTGAAAAAACATTACAGCATTCAGAAGCCCTTTGAAAGGGAAAATCTCTAGTTTAGAGGTTTGGGTGTGGTTTCAGCCTTGAGGTCGGTTAGTTTATGTATAAGTTGAGTTTTTGGATTAATAAATAGGCTTTAGGATAAGTTCATAGGTTTGCATGATTCTTAGACTCCTTTTTACCATTTAAGGCTTCTTAGCTTAGCTTTTATCCTAAAAACCACAGTCAAGATTGATCCTTGATCTTAGTGTCGTTTAGTATCCTTAGAAATGGTTCTAGATGGCATGAAACTAATTTTTTCGGTGTGTTTCTTTGTTTTGGATTGATTGCGTGTTTGCTATTATATTTTTTAGCCTTTAAGTTCTTTAGTGTTATTTATTCTTGGGCATGAGATTGTATGCTTGTACTAGTTAGAGTTTCACGTTAGTACGTATGTGTTGTGTCGAGTGTTACCCAAATCATTGTTTGATGCGTTGATTTTGATTAGGCGGTTGATGTTTTTGTATGATATTGTGCATTCGGTACTCACATATGACTTGTTTATTCTTGAATAAAAACCTCGGGAATTCTCTATTTAGGGAATGAAAATTAAATGGTTTTCACAAAGTTTTCCCATATGTTGAGATTTGAAGGGATGGATCACTAGTTAACCTAAGGAAATGAGCTTATATTGAAAATGCAACATTTTTGGAGTTCTTATGACTTAAAACGGCAAAATACTTGGTTTATGATTTTGTATGCACATTGGGACACTTTTATACTAATAAGCACGAGCTATCACTTTGGGTGGTCCATTTACTCAGATTCGGTTTATATTCTACTGCATTGTAGTTGTTGATCAGTCCAAGTTTCATTGTTGGTGGGTCAAAGAATCTTGTGGGCTTCTACTTTCCTACATTCATCACTTGCATGATATCATCCTGTTTGTCTGACTTGTAGTGTGTGTTGTAACTATCTTGTACTTGAGTGTTTCCTGCTCACTGTCTTATGTTGTTCTTTCCTCTTTTCTTGGTAGTTGGTTATCGTAACATAGAACATTTCCATTGTACTCTTAGAACTATCAGGCTTCTCTATATGTATTTGATCTTCTTAACTCGGTACCTATAATGCCTACTGAGTACCTCATGTTATGGTACTCATACTACATTTCTGCATCATTTTCAGATGCAACTCCCAGTACGAGCCACCTCAGTAAGCATTGGATCTCTTGTGGTGGTAACATATTCGAATTGTGGGGAGCTCTTAGCATCTGGAGGCTTGATATGCCCCAAATTACACCTCCCAAAATAAGTATAAGAGGTCATTTTATTAAAAAAATACCTAACAGGGGTTTGAGACAATCCCACGAGGAATGAGGTCTAGACATAACTTAATTGCTTGTTTTTTTAACTTTTAGTCTAGTTATTTTTGTAAGGGGGGATTGTGAAACAAAATCTTGATTGAATGATTGAAATAACAAGTTACAAAGTAAGCAGAATTGATTGTTTGTAAAATTAATAGAAGATGAAGCTCGGGTGTTTGTAACACCCCGGATTGGAAAGAGGGCAACATACCAAGTTTTTAGGAATTTCAGGTGCTATCCACAGAGGCCAACCACGGCCCGTGGGTAGGACCACAGACCGAAGATGGGTCCGTTGATTGGGAACCCAAAAGTCATTAAGAGATCAGGAACCACTGGCAGGACCCGAGAGCATCCCCTAGTCGTAACACGGCGTACTTGATCCCGAAGGAGTCTTATACAAACCCTTAGCATACATCATCGCATTAAGACATAGAAATATACGGAAAAATTAAAACTTTTAATAGAAATCAACTTCTTTCATATAGGAAGATAGGAAACTAGACTTGTCTCAATTACCATCTAGACATAAGAGTACAAATAGGGTCTAAGCCCTTACACCAATAAAAGTCTCCAAATATAGAAAATAAAATAGTCTTAAACATAGGGAGTAGACTAGAAACTAGAATCAATAGCAACTTGTCCTCGAACTTGAGGACTCACCAAGCCCGGGTGATAGTCGACCCCAAGCTTCACCTTGAAGAAAGTGGTAAGTATCAATGACCGCAACCTACACTCATAGTAAAGTATAAAATATGGAATAGCACAATTAATTGTACTAAGTATGGATGCCATGCATAAAATCCTTAAAACATGCATGAAAGGGACATTTAGTTGAAATCATGTTTTTATCAAGTTTGAAAACCAACATGCACATTTATAAAGAAACATAAGCCAAACCCAACATATAAGCAACCCGAAACAACACTAGTGCAATGCAAAGGTATGATCCCATAACCCTACCAAATGCCAAGTATCACATTTAGGTGACTAACAATATACGTACTTCATCTTACCATATACATAACCAACATACATAAAATTTAAGACATTCATATTCATAGCATTCATACATACCATTTCATACATAGTTCGTAAGTCACCATAATCATAAGAGAACCTTACCAAAATCCCTCTTAGAGTCTACTTGTGCAATGTACAAGTGAGGTCCCATACCCCCACTTACACTAAGGAGTACCCTTCAAGAAGTCCTAGTTAAAGTCCATGTCCTTACCATAGTTCATTCATTAACATTTAGGGAAAGATTGCATTAACCGACATAGACCATGTGCGCTACATGGAATCCGGTCTTCTACCCCCACACCGAAAAGAGGTGTTCTACTTTCCTAAGGTAGAACGTACATTCTAGCTATTTAGGTGGATCCACTAGCTAAGACCTATGTGGGGACATAGTTATAAAGGGTAGGGAAATTGCTTCTAGAAACCTTATACTACTAATGTGCGGGTTTCCATCTCATGAGACACCGTAATGTGAACCCAACTACTAGCGTGAATGAACCCATCTCATACTCCTATCCACTCGGTGCTATCCACAACTCCCTCTAAAAGTCATAATTAGACTTTACTTAGGTTCATAGTTACAAGAGAGTGTATTAGACACTCATGTCACCATATTATCATATTAGCTCATAGGTTTCCTAAGTGAGAATGCTCCTTTCTCTTTTAGAAACAGTAACATGTGAGTAAGCCTTTCACATTGTAGATGTATTGTGATCATGAGAAGGTCATTTTCAATCAACACAACAAACATACCATAAACATACATACATACTTCATACAAAACCAAGTGTATGGGAATAGGGATGGAGGATCTTGCCGTTAACACCACATAAACATGATAGATATAGGATCATTACTATCTAAGTACATTATAATTTTATGCACAATTTCCATAAAGAAGCACAACCTTCATACCTTTGCCCTTCAAGGGTCATGAACTCACAATCAACCCCAACTATATACAATTACTAAATAATATAGAAGGAATTCATGATTCAATAACTAGATCAACATAAACATATTCAATAATATCATCCAACCCACAATATCCAATCAAAATCTATTAATATGGGGAACACATGGGTCTTTGTGGAATTCTCATTATAAACATCAATTCTCCATCAATATATTCCTAATTCTTCATAAACAGCCATAAACAATCATAATTAAGCAATGAAAACGTTTTGGAAAGAAGACCCATGTTATAAAATGAAAACCCTAGAAATTGGGGAATTTGATTTCTTGAAAACATAGTGGAAGGGGCTCCTTGGGTGATAGCTACCCAAGGATGAAAAACAACCATACCTTGTCTAAGGAAATCCAAGAATTTTGGGGAGGAACCTTGAAACCCTAGCTCCAATGTCTTCTTCTTCTTCTTGAGTCTAGAGAAAGGATATTTGAGAGAAGGATGATGTTCTTGGGTATCTTCTTTTTTAATTGGGAGTTACTAAATTTAAGGAAAATTGACTTTAAAAATTACATATAGTTGTTAGGAAAAGAGTGGAAAAGTATTGGTTCATTTTTAGGAAAGATTCCTTAAAACCCCCTTACTTAAACTTATTTTTTTGTGTTTGGCACGCTTGAGCTCACCCTTTGGCCCCCTTGGCTCACCAAACCACTTAGGCGTCTCGCCTAATGAGCCTTAAGCTCGCCCATTTTTAGAGTAAGACACCAAAGTGGGTAGCTCACTTGGGCGATGGGGAGGGCTATTGGGCGATCCCCAAGCCACCTCGCCCATTTGGACAGTAGCTTAGGCTAGGAGGGACAGCACAATGGGCGACCAAGTGCACTTTGGCGCATCGCCAAGTGACTTGGGCGACCATGCTGCCAATCGCCAACCTGCCCAAAGAGAAGCCAAGGTTCTCCTTCACCCTTCCTTGATTATTTAGGTCCTTACCTTCTTCCTACATGTTTTCCATCTTCGTTTTAGCTTTTAGTTAGGTCTTAAACATCTCCGAACATACATAAACGCACCCATTAATCCTAACTCAACCTAAACACCACCTTAAAGTTACATCATTCCACACGATTAGGCTTTAGTTTAGCCTATTGATTTTTCGGGTTGTCACATTATCCCCCCTTAGGAACATTCGCCCCCGAATGACACTTTAAACATATTAAGGGGATAAAGACTTAAAACTAGCAGCCCATCATACTAGACATCACAAAAGGTACAAATCATAGGAGGACACATCATAAGCCCAATGCAACAACAAGGTGTAGGAACTACATTCACAATTTCATTATGCACCAACATTTCCATTTCATAAAAACGTGGGAGGAACTACCTTCTCCAATGCAAGCAGGCTCAACACGTCAATATTAAGCCAAGAAGTCAGTTTATCACAACATAACTAAACATGTTCATTAACTCCTCTCATGAAGTCACATATGCCAACATCATACACAAATGCAATTTCAACATGGAAAAACATATAATTCATGAAAGCTCAATTTATACTAAACATGAATTTCATCAAGAACATGCCCATACAAGGGAATCATACAAAACTAAAGAAATACACAAGACTCAAAAAATACTAAGAACTCAAGAGGAATTTCTTACCCCAAGTTTGGATAGGAGTAGAAATAAATAGATGAGGGTACCGGGACTTCATATCGGCCTCCCATGTAGCACCCTCAACTAGGTGGTTCCTCCATAGAACCTTAACGGAAGCTACTTCTTTGTTCCTTAACTTCTTCACTTGCCGGTCCAATATCTCAACCGGGACCCCTTCATAAGAAAGGTTCTCATCAACTCCTAAACCTTATAAAGGAAGGATGGACACCGGATCACCAATGCATTTCTTAAGCATGGAAACATGAAACACTGGGTGAACCGGGGCCAATTCATTTGGTAACTCTAATTCATATACCACTTTCCTGACACGTTTCAACATTTGGTACGGGCCAACATATCGGGGACTTAACTTCCCCTTTTTGCCAAACCTCATAACACCTTTCATAGGTGAAATCTTCAAGTAGACCCAATCACCAATTTCAAACTCCAATTCCCTCCTTCTATTATCGGCATAAGATTTTTGCCGACTATGAGCCATTTCCAACCTTTCCCGAATAAGACGGACTTTTTCAATAGCATCATAAATTAGTTCAGGACCTATTAGAGCAAACTCACTTACTTCAAACCAACCCACCGGTGATCTACACTTTCTACCATATAGTCCTTTAAAATGAGCCATGGCAATGCTTGAGTGGTAACTATTGTTGTACGTAAATTCTATCAAAGGAAGATGATCGTCTCAACTACCTTTGAAATCTATCACACATTCCCTCAACATGTCCTCTAAAGTTTGAATGGTGCGTTCCCCTTGACCATCCGTTTGAGGGTGGAATGTGGTACTAAGCTTAACATTGGTACCGAGCCCTTTTTGGAATGCCTTCCAAAAATGTGAAGTGAATTGGGCACCCCGATCTGATATAATAGATAAGGGAACCCCAGGCAACTTCACAATTTCATGGATGTATAACTTGTCATAGTCATCCGCCGAAAACGAAGTCTTAACCGGAATAAAGTGGGCTGATTTTGTCAACCTAGCAATAATGACCCAAATAGAATCATGTTGCCTTCGAGTACGAGGCAACCCTACCATAAAGTCCATATTAACATCCTCCCACTTCGAAGTAGGAATTTCTATATATTGGGACAAACCTTTGGATTTTTTGTGTTCGACTTTGACATGTTGACAATTCGGACATTTGGCTACAAAACCCGCTATATCCTTTTTCAAGCCATTCCACCAATAGACTTTCCATAGATCACGATACATCTTGGTGGCTCCCGGATGAATAGAATATCGCGAACCATGAGCTTCTTCTAAAATTTTCTCCCTTAAGACATCAACATCGGGAACACATAATCTACCTTGGTACCTAAGCACCCCATCTCCCCCTTAGGAGAAAGCCTCAACGGACTTGTTGAGAACTGACTCTTTCAACTCCATTAAAATAGGATCAAGATATTGCTTAGACTTCACATCAAAAACAAGGGATGATTCAGAACTATGATGGACCATAAACCCACCCTTGGTGGAATCCACTAGTTGGACACCTAACCGGGCCAACCTATGTGCATCACGAACCAATTCCTTCTTCTCATCTTCTATGTGAGCCACACTACCCATGGACAATCTACCTAGGGCGTCCGCAATCACATTAGCCTTGTCGGGGTGGTAAAGGACATTCATATCATAATCCTTCAAAAGTTCTAACCACCTTCTTTGTCAGAGATTCCAGTCTTTTTAGCTAAACACATATTGAAGAATCTTGTTGTCGGTAAACACGTCTACATGAACCCCATAGAGATAGTGTCTGCATATTTTCAAGGCAAAAACCACCGCCGCTTATTCAAGATCATGCGTCGAGTATTTCTTTTCATGCGTCTTAAGTTGCCTTGAAGCATAGGCAATTACTTTACCGTGTTGCATGAGAACACACCCCAACCCTATCCTCGAAGCATCACAATATACAACGAATCCGTTGGTACATTCCGATAGGGTCAATACCGGAGCAGAGGTGAGTCTATCCTTCAACTCAAGGAAACTCTTTTCACAAGCTTCCGTCCACTCGAATTTGGACTTCTTTTGGGTCAAGGTCGTTAATGGAAAAGCAATAGATGAGAAGCCCTCTACAAATCTTCTATAATACCCGGCCAATCCAAAAAAGCTTCGAATATCGATAGGACTTAGGGGTCTAGGACAAATTTTCACCGCATCCATTTTTTCGGATCAACCTCTATACCCACATTTAACACAATGTGACCCAAGAAAGCAATCGACCTTAGCCAAAACTCGCACTTGCTAAATTTAGCATAAAGCTGGTGGTCCTTGAGGACTTGCAATACTAACCTCAAATGCTTCATATGATCACCCTCACTCTTTCAATAGATGAAAATATAATCAATAAAGATGATCACAAACAAATCAAGATATTGCCTAAATACCTTATTCGTAAGATCCATGAATGCCGTCGGGGCATTTGTTAGACCAAAACACATAACTAAGAATTCATAGTGGTCATATCTTGTACGGAAGGCCATTTTAGGAATGTCAACCCCTCTCACCCTAAGTTTGTGTTAACTCGACCTTAAGTCAATCTTCGAAAAGTAACTTGCCCCTTGGAGTTGGTCAAACTAATCTTCAATTCAAGGGAGTGGGTACTTATTCTTTATAGTGACTTTGTTCAATCAGCGGTAATCTATACACATCCGAAGTGAACCCTCTTTCTCCTTCACAAATAATACCGAGGAACCCCATGAAGATATGCTTGGTTGAATAAAACCCTTTTCTAGTAGATCCTTGAGTTGATCCTTCAATTCCTTTAATTCAGTCGGAGCCATCCGGTAAGGAGGAATTGATATGGGTTGTGTATTCGGAAAAAGATCGATGCCGAAGTCTATTTCCCGTTCAGGAGGGATTCTGGGTAATTCATCGGGAAAGACTTTCGGAAATTCCCTTACTAAGGGGACCGACCCTAAAGGAAGAGTCTCGGACTCAATGTCTTTGACCCTCACAATGTGATAGATACACCCCTTAGAAATCATTATTCTAGCTTTCAAATATGAGACAAAACGACCTTTAGGAATAGAGTTTCCCCCTTCCATTCTAACACGGTTTCATTCGGAAATTGAAACTTTACTACCCGAGTTCTACAATCAATGGAAGCAAAACAAGCATGCAACCAATCAATCCCCAATCTTACATAAAAGTCCAACATATCTAATTCCACTAAATCAACCAAGGTGACTCTATTATACAAGGAAATAGGACAATTCCTATAAATCCTTCTAGCAACAACTGAGTCACCCATTGGGGTGGAAACCGAAAAAGGTTCCTCTAGCTTTACGGGGAGTACATCATATTTCATAGCCACTAAAGAGTAACAAAAGATGAAGTGGAACCGGGGTCTAAAAATGCATAAGCATTAATGGAAAATACATGTAACATATCGGTGACAACGTCCGGAGAACCCTCTTGCTCAATCCTAGATTGGAGAGCATAGAAGCGATTCTTCTTGAGAGCATCGGAGTTGGAGCTACTTGGAGGGACTTTCTTGCCCTCTCTCCTTTGAGCCCTAAGCATAGGACAATCCCTCTTCATGTGGCCACTCTTACCACAACTAAAACACCCATCCGTGCCAACAAGGCACTTGCCATAATGCTTTTTGCCACATTTTGCACAAGTAGGTCTATCAACATAAGAACCACCCCAGTACGACCTTGTGGCCTTGGAGTAGGCACCCTCTCTTTGTTGACCTTAGGAGCGCTAGAAGAGCCTTGATTAGAAAACCTCTTCTTAAACTTTGGTTTGCCTTGAATCTCAAATCTATTCTTGGAAGAATTACCCTCATCAACTCTTGCCCTTTTCACTTCCCTTCCCACTTGCTTGAGCTTTTGTTCCTCAATTTGTTCGGCATGAACCATGAGGCGGGAGATGTTCATGGTTGGAATAAGCATTGCCGACCTACATTCATTCACCACAAGATCGGATATCCCCATAACAAATTTGTTCATGTTTCCCCTAGAGTCCGCCACCAAGGTTGGGGCATATTTGGACAATTGTGTGAACTTGAGGCTTTATTCTTTTACACTTATGCCTCCTTGGTGGAGGTTGATGAATTCTTGCATCTTTCTTTTCCTTAGCTCTAGGGGGAAAATCTATCAAGGAATGTTGTCTTAAACACTCCCCAATCAATCGGGCCAGCTCTAATGGACCTCTCTTCCTTCCATTGCTCATGCCACACTTGAGCCACATCCTTCAATTGGTAGGTGGCCAGTTCCTCCTTCTCTCTTGTAGACACTCCCATAGCTTCAAGTACCTTAAACACCTCATCAATGAACCCTTGTAGGTCTTCATCCACTTTGGAACCATAGAATGTAGAAGGATTCATTCTTGTGAAATCCCTTATCCTAGAAGTGGTAGTACATGCATGGGGTTCACTTGACCCCTAGCATCTCTAGGGACTTGAGTCGTTAGAGCATGAGTTAGGGTTTGGAGAGCTGTCCTTATCTCCACATTGGTCATGGCCCCCTCCTCATTAGGAGCTTGAGGAACTTGAGCCCCTTGGGGACCTTGGGGAGGAACTACCTTATCATTAGCAACCTCCTCTTCCACTCTTTTCGCGGCCGCTCTTATTGTATTCATATTCCTATATGCACAAGAAAAGGGTTAGGAAAAAGGACTTCATAGAGTAAAAACTCTAAGGCACGACTAATGAGTAATCAAAGAAGTGAAAAGTTCCTAAGCATCTTATAGTCTCTCATTCATAAGTGTGGTGCGCTTCACACTCGTCAACAAGACACTACTAGACGTGATTCATGAGACAGCACCCTAGAATCATTCTAAACCTTATTCTCTGATACCAAGTTTGTCACGACCCGATAGTACCCCCTAGTCGTAACACGGCGTACTTGACCGAGAAGATGTCTTATACAATCCCTTAGCATACATCATCGCATTAAGACATAGAAATATACGGAAAAATTAAAACTTCAACAATCGAAGTTAACTTCTTTCATATAGGAAGATAGGAAACTAGACTTGTCTCAATTACCATCTAGACATAAGAGTACAAATAGGGACTAGGCCCTTACATCAATAAAATATCCAAATATAGGAAATACAATATAGTCTTACACATAGGGAGTAAACTAGAAACTAGAATCAACAACAACTTGTCCTCGAACTTGAGGACTCACCAACCCGAGGGAATAGTCGACCCGAAGCTTCACCTTGAAGAAAGTGGTAAGTATCAATGACCAGAACCTACACTCATAGTAAAGTATAAAATATGGGTTAGCACAATTATAGTACTAAGTATGGATGCCATGCATAAAATCCTTAAAACATGCATGAAAGGGACATTCAGTTGAAATCATGCTTATATTAAGTTTGAATGCCAACATGCACATTTATAAAGAAACATAAGCTAAACCTAACATATAAGTAACCCGAAACAACACTAGTGCAATGCAAAGGGAAGATCCCACAACCCTACCAAATGCCAAGTATCACATTTAGGTCACTAACAATATACGGACTTCATCTTACCATATTCATAACCAACATACATAAAAGTGAAGTCATTCATATTTATAGAATTCATACATACAATATCATACATAGTTCGTAAGTCACCATAATCATAAGAGAACCTTACCAAAACCCCTCTTAGAGTCTACTTGTGCAGTGTACAAGTGAGGTCCCATACCCCGACTTACACTAAGGAGTACCCTTCAAGAAGTCCTAGTTAAAGTCCATGTCCTTACTTTCCCTTTGTTTCGGCCTTGATGTGCTTCAGTAGTCATTTTGGGACTTGTTGGTTATATTGGATAAGGTTTTAGGTTTCGAGATGGAGTGGGTCTTTGGTGACTCTAAATATGGCTTCGCTCCATGGTACGTTCCCACATGAAGATGAACGTATGATTTTGGAGACATTCACGGTCTATTAGCCACGGTTTGAGGTCAGGGCATACTTGTATTAGCCACAATTTGAGGTCCAGGTGCATTTGTACTAGCCACAGTTTAAGGCCATGACATACCTTTATTAGCCACTATTTGAGTCCAGGTACAGATCTATTAGTCGGGTTTGAGTGTTGACATTGTGGTTTTGTTGGGTTCTCAGGGGTGCCTTCGTTTCGGTCTAAATCTAAGCTTGCCCATTTCATTTCAAGAGTATATATAATCTGAGTACCTAGATAAGACGTTAAGGAACCCGTATGACTTACAAAATTTAATTCAAGCGAGTAGAACTCCCAAAATTGATCTTAGCGTGAGAGGGTAGATTCTGAGTCTCATGGGATGAAGGTGTGTTGTGAAAAGGGGGTTTGGGAATTTTTTAAAAGGTCTCACTGTTTCTATGAAAGCCTCTAAGGCGAGATTTTCCCGCTAGGGCGAGGCCACTGTAGCGGGGTGAGGACCGCTGTAGTGGGACAGACGCGACTTAAGTCAAAAATAAACCTCAAAAATGTTTTATTCTGCACTTTTCGACTTTGAGAGCTAAGGGACGACCCCAGGTATTTTCTTGACAGTTTTCCACCATTCTTGAGGCTAAAGGTAAGGTTTTCACTCCCCGAATCCATTTTCAATCCGTAGAACTTAGTTTCTTGGATAATTATCGATAGGAAAGGGTTTTGATCTGGGATTTATGGTGGAAAAAAACCCTAATCTGGGTATGGGGATCAAAGGTTCGACCTAGGGTTGATTTGATTGATTATAATTTGGGTAATTAAGTCTTGTTGATTGATCCTCGCTTTATTATGATTGTTTGTAGACCAAGAACAAGCGGAAAGAATCCGGAATGGGAAGAATCTAGTTTCTAAGGGGATTCAAGCTTTGTTCGAGGTAGGTGATGTTGTTGATTGAATAACATTATCAAAGACACTTAATCCAGTTCTAAGAGTCAATGATTGTTAGTCAGTATAATAACCCAACTAAATGAGTTGGGGGTCGAATCCCACAGGAAGTGGTACGTGTTTAAAATTCAAGAGTAAAGTATGAATATGCTCAAGTCAATCTTAGGAATAAACATTATCGAAAGAAAACATAATCTAAATTAGGGGTGACACGAATGTCAAATAAGGGGGTTTTGGTTTTAACTATCAGCTCAACAACAACAAATAACACGAATTTAACAATAATGAGACGGCTTCTTGGGATGTGATTGGATTATAGGCTATGGTAGACAAATGGGTGATTGCAATTGTTAGTAAATAGTTGTAAATCAGTGACTAAGATAGACTTTAGTGAGGATAAACTTTCTCTCGAACAATTTACCCTGAATCAAGTCGGTTTCTCTCGAACACCAATAAGCAAGCAAATAAGAACAACATTCGCTTTAGTCCATTCACTCTATCGAGTTGCATGTGTGGAAAAGGGTTTAGGATTCACTTTTTTGAGTTGAACCCATGACAACCCAATACCCACAGACCATTAATTCAGTAATCTTGGTTTTAAAACCTCTCTCTCAAGCAAGCCAAAAACATGAAGGTAGAATTGCATTTGCAACTACAACCCTTTAAATTAAACCATAATTAGTGAGTGAAGCCACTTCTGAACAACATTTAAACTAACAATTAGCAATACCCACAAGCTAAATCAACCCATAATCACATAATCACACCCCAAGAATTGGGGTTTTAGCTAGACATCATAAAAGATAGAAATTGTTACCAAATTGTGTTTCCATCAACTGGGTAAGATTAATTTTGTCTTTACAAAGGTCTAAGTTGAAGAATCTCAAAGACCCACTTTAAATTTCTCAAAAATGGAAAACTTCAATTATTCAAAGCTAAGGAAAAGTTGTCTCAAAAACTCAGAGTTCAGCACTCAAAAATTACTCTAATGAATGTTGAGAATAAAATTTGATACTAACACAATGTTTGAAAATGTATTTATAGTCGCCAAAAATATGTTGCGAAGGACCATTCGGCGCAGTAAGTCGGGCTCTCCGAATAGGTCGGCGATCCGCCCTTTGGTCAGTTTCATCGCCTTTTTGTTTTGGCCTTCAGCATCCTTAAGTTCTATAACTTTAGGCGATCCAACACCGCATCGCGGAACCATTTTGCGATCCGTCGACTGCTCCTCTCTCTCACCAATTTGATTTTCTCCTTATAGGCTTGGCACACTGGAACTTTAGGCGAGGTAATGGCCATTAGGCGAGTCGCCAAAGGGACTCGGCGATCAGCAGGCCTTCATTTGTTCGTTCTTTCATCTCACTTTTTTCCTTTTTGCAAATTAGTGTCCATGCTTTGTTCCTCAATCCAAATACCTGGAAATCAAGGGTTTTACATCAGTTATTGGCACAAAACAAGCATTTGAGGACACAAAATCTATCCAAATAAAGCCCTAAATGATTCCAAATCGTGGACTCATCAACACCCCCAACCTAAACTTTTGCTTGTCCTTAAGTAAAACTCAGGTTCAACAGTTCAAAAAGGATGCCACAAACAGTGCTACACAAAACTCAATCATGAATGCACACAACAAGAATCAACTTACTCATGTAAAGATCAATTCTCCACTCAAAGATTCAAGTTTTGACTCACCATTATCAAATATTCTCAAGTTCACAGTACCTGCTTCGAATGCAAGTTCAAGCTCAACAAAGGTACTCAAATACCCTCACACAAAGATGATTCCATATTTACACACTAAGATTCAACAATTAATAGCTCCAGAATAACAATCAACACTCACACTCACAAAGATGAACACAATGCATGATTTTACCTATAGGTTTTCCCTTAAATCTAATCAACACTTGTTTCAGCTCACTTAAGATCAAAAGGTCTTTTCAGGGCTTGTAACGGGGCTGAGTGTAAAGGTATGATCATTTAGGCTCAATGGTTGCTATTCTCATGAAATGTGGTGTGACCAACACTTCCTTTCCTTCTCCTATTCATTCTCATTTATGCTCATAAGTCAACCCATTATTCCTTTTTCATGAAACTTTGGACACCCTATTTCTTTTTGCAACTTTATTTCAAAACTTTTTCATTCTTCTTTTCTTTTTCTCTTTTTTTATGGAGGGGTTCCATCTTTTTCACAACCATGGATCAAGGGGGACTTCATTGCATTTCCTGGTTTACCTTCTCTTTTAACCATACCCCCAACTTAGGTTGTTTGCCTAAGTTGGCTATTCAAACCAACTACATCTCATGAGGATTAAGGGTGAAGGGATAAAGAAAGGTCACAATTTGTATCAAGTTTCTTCCAAGAAAAGGGTTAAGGCTCAAAGGGTGCTGAAATAAAGATCACGCACTCACAAGGTAGGCCACAAAAGAAGTATAATGTCAAATTGTTTCACTCTTTAAAAATTTGTTGCCTAAGATCATTTCAAGAGCTCACATCACTTGGTTAACCGGAAAAACGGGGCAAATTCTAGGTTTCATCACACATGGTTCACGGTAAGCTCATCACACAAGGCATTGACACCAAAGTCAAACAAGACTCCACACTTTCGCTAGTGTGCAATGTTCATTACAAGAGACTCAATTTGATAACCGGCCAGTCACAACGAGATGCAGAAAGTTCACATATTGCCTATGCAACTTCATTTGGCCTCATCGTAGCCGCACATTCATTTTTGTTTGATTATGAGCACTATTCAACTCATCAGTATTGATCAAGATCGATACTCAAATTTGCAAGAGAATAGCCACATTCAGACACTATCAAGAGGTGGCACAAAGATTTTCGGATGGATCCAAATATCATTTACAATAAAAATAAGGAGCCAAAAGCTCAAATATCTACAAAAGTAGTATCAAAACATAATATATAGCTCAAAAACATCATCAATCACAACAGGAGGGTATGGAAATACCTCACCCCACCACAAACAAAAGAAATTTGTCCTCAAATGCAAGAAAATATAAAAAAAAGTAAATAAAATAAGATAGAGAGGGAAGTAAAGAAAAACAATGTCTACGCAGTCGCTCCATCTGTCGGGGAATCAGTGCCCGATGTAGTACTCTGAACTTGGGTCTCAGTATTAGGAGTCACATCAACAGTACCGGATCCACTAGGAGCTGCCAAAGGTGTGTCTACCAAAGATGTCTGCACAGCTGCATCGACCATGGCCTCCTCAGTCTCCGTAAGGCCCTCGTAAGAAGCCTCCTTAAAAACCTCAAGCATCTCCTCATCTGTATCAGCCTCAAACTTGGGGTCAACTACCTCCTATGCTCGGACATCATCTTTGGTGGTAGCCGGAGGCATATCAGGGTCAACTGGCACATCTGGGATCTCCACCGTCCCGAAAATCATAGGCATGTCAACGGACTTCAGCTGGTCCACATATCTCCTCAAGGTAACAATAGCGGCCTTTAGAGCCGTCACCTTCTCGGTGGCCCCTTGGTCACGATCACACACCACTGTCCTAGCCGCAAGGCCATCAATGATAGAACTCAAAGGTATCACAACATAAGCGAGGGTTGCCTAAATCATGCCTGGAATGGAGGCCTCAAGTCTGGCGGCACAGCAATCAGTAGAATGGGCTAGCTGCCCCATCCGTATCAATGCAGCCTTAGTGAGTGGAGGTCGAGCAGCAGTAGCAATTCCAGGTATACGGGGCAAAAAAGCAGTGGAGGAACTGGGAGTAAAAACAGGTGCAGCACCTGATGTACCTGAAGGCCCATGGGCAAGACTAGCCAAATGTGCCTCTACAGGTAATATATCAATATCCACACCCGGGAAAGAGTCCACCGGGGATGCCATCTTCTTCTCCGCCTCATCTTTCAGGTAATACGCCTGTATCCTCCGGATGTCAGTAGAAGATGTGGGAATAACTTTCACATACTTCTTCTCATCTCTAGGTACTCGTGCTCGTCTGCACAGCTCGGTAATCAATACTAGGAATGGAAGGGAAGTCTATCTCTGCTTGGCCCTCATCAGCATCTCCTGGTAATGAGCATCGCCAAGTACAGCCTTGTCCCATCAATGATGCAGACAAGACATGCTGCTTAGGCATATTGGAGAATTGACTCATTCTAGGATGGCATGAGAGTACTACTGATAAAGCCAAACCAAAACCTAGCCGCAATGTTAAGGTCATTCTTCTCAATGAATGCTCCAACCTCAAGCCACCTGGGAGTACCATCTGAAATCAGAGGAGCCAACCACTTCTTCATGTCCTCCAACGTTTTTGTCCTGATCATGTGCTGGCATTCATCTTCAATATCATTCCAGCACTCCAGAACTGCATTGATAGCATCGCTATCACACTTCACCTTTTTACCTCTGACAACCATAAAGTCAACCAGCTTAAATTGTGCTACCGGTTTCTTCCCTTGTGGTATCAAGACACTGTAAGCACTATAAAATTCTCTAACCCAACTTAGAATATACGGGCCATGGGGTTTGGTGAAGAGCTGGAATTTATAGGACTTCAGACAGCTCATGATCTCTGTGTACCTATGAATGACACAATCAGTTGACAACCACTTCTCCTCTATGATAGTCCTCAGCCCCTCAGTTTTTAGTCTGTTCATAGACCAGAGAGGAGGACCCTGTACCGATGGTGCTAGGACTATGAATTGTGCTGGAGCAGGAGGAGTAGCGGTGGCCTGGGGAGTCCTGATCCTAGATGGATCACTCATCCTCTTGGATCGCAGCTCCGCTCTCTGGGCTGCTAGTAGCCCATCTTTAGGCACAGAAAATGCAGCTTGATACTCCTAGTGCTCACCCTGACTCTCAGAAGTGGTGAGGTGAGTGGCATAGATGTCTTCACTGTTGGAGCTGTCCTTCGGTGACGCAGGTACGGGTGCCTTGCCCTTTCCCTGCCCAGCTGATGTGGGACGCTTAGTAACCTTTGCATTGGATGCAGCTGCATCCTTGTTGCTCTTTATTCCCTTGGCCCGCTTACGGGGTGGCATGTCTCTTGCAACCACTTTTGGGCAAGACATATCTGTAGAAAACATCGAAACGAATTAGGAACAGTTCAAGAAAATGCACAGAAAAATTATTGCAGACAGACTCGCCGAATCGCTTCGGTGAGCCAGATCGGGCTTGCCGAAAGGATTCGCTCTAAATTCTCTTGAAAATTTAGCATGTTAGTGATACGAAGGGCCTTTCGGTGAATCACCGATAGCATTCGGCGAGCCAAGACTAGCCCGCCGATAGTTACAGTGCATTTTATGGGTTAGGGGCGCAGAAAGGGCGATTAAGAAGGACGTTAGGCGAGTCACCGACTGCACTCGGGGTACTCAGGCTTCTCACCGAAAGTTACAGAACCTTAACTCCAAATGTAGCATGAAATTAAAGGCAATATGGGGGATTCGGCGAACCGCTAAGTGGTTCGACGAGCTCGACTCAGCTAGCAAAACAACACAACGTGGCTGCTTTCAACCTCAACTTCCAAATTCAACCCCGCAGCCCCCGAAACCTAAATCAAACCATGCACTATTACAATTAAACTAAGATCCATTACACCCATGCCCTCGGGATACTCAGACTTCTCCCGATTTGGCCAAATTTGGCCATTTGATGACTTTTTCCCTTAGGAATGTCGTCAAACACTCCATCATCGAGTAAAATACGTCATTTAGCACAAATATGGGTTACTTAGACTTCACTCGACTAGACCCAACATCAACAAAGCAACACCCAACAATTTTGACCAATTTTAAGGCATGCAACATTCGGGAAATCAACGATATCGACAACTTAGGCAAGATATTCGAATTAAAATAGGCAAGCAAGCATACAATTATGAATCAGAGAGGCCCAACACACTTCACTAAGATAAAATCACTTGCAAATGAGTAAAAATCGCTAAATAAAGATTTGGGGTCCGGAAAACCGACCTTCGAAGCCAAATAATCAAGTTGAAAAGCTAGGCGACAAACAAATCCAACTCCGAACACAAACTTGACAACTAAAATATGGTAAAAATACAAAAATAATGGAAAACCTATTTTGGGTGCGGGTTTAGCAAATTGAAAAGTGAGGGAGTGTGAAAGATTTTGAACTTTTGAACTTTTGGCCTTTAAAAACCGTCCTGTTCTCGCACTGTCGGCGACATAAGTTTTGCTCGCCGATCTACTCGGTGATACGCCGAGTGGGCACTTACCTCGCCGAGTTTTGCAGGACCTCCAATTAATGTGGGGGTCCAAACGGCGGACAAAATTGAGATCACCGACCTGTTCGGCGATTTGCCAAATATGCTCTTGGGCTTGTCGAGTTTGACAGACTTCAATTTCAAAATGTCTTAAGTTTAACGGTGGTCGAAGTTGGGCTCGCCGACCTCTTCGGTAAGTCTTCGACTGGACTTTTTGCTCGCCAATCTACACTGTTCAAACACATTCCAGACTTTAACCTGCACAATCAACACAAAATTATTTCACTAACCAAAAAGAAAACAAATAAAACTTAGGTAGCCACCCAAGCAGCTCCTTAGTTAACGTCGCGGCACGACTCAAGTCCACGCTCAAACTTCATTCTTGGGTTTTGCCATAGTATCACTAGGCAACCCCCTTGTTGTCTTAGGTTTAAATGAGACAAGATATGACCCATTTGGGTCTCCAACTGCTTGATCAAGAAGGAATAAAAGGTAACCATCTGGCTAAGGGTCGACACATCTTCTTTCATTTCTTTCAAAATCTTGTTTGACTCCTCAACTTTGTTGAGGATACGAGAAAGCATATACTCTGACCGACCACCCGCAAAATCCTTTGGATTTTGGCACTCATGGAGAGGAACATATATATCCTTCTCCCCGTCTCTCACTTTTCAAGTGGGGTTACGGTCCCTCCACTCTCTATCAGGATCCTTCCAACCTCCCTCCCTGTTCCAACCTTTGTTACCACGCTGCCTCGGGTAGTTCGAACCATAACCACAACCTTGGTTGGCTAGGAAGTTCACCTATTGGTTTTTCAAAGCCTCAAACTTGGCCTCATCAGGATTAACACATTCGAAACCCACGGTATTGACACTTCGAGCACAAGCTCCCATAACATTTTTGGACAAAATGACAAGTTGTGTCATGATCTTGGCCATGTTTTGGTCCTTCTCCTGATTTTTTTCAAGCTACTCCTTGGTCAGTTTAAATGTGAAACGGGAGACCTAATCTTCACGGGTGTACCAAGCCTAGTTAATCGTGGTCATGCCATCCAAGATCTGGGTTGCTATCACATAAGGTTGTTGCATTAAACCTCCCGGAGAAAGTTGGTCAACAACGCTTTTGTTTACCGAATCAAGACTCCGGTAAAAATACTACAGCAAAACGTAGTCAGGTAAACCATGGGTTGGGCATTGTAGCATCAACTTCTTGAATCGCAACCAAGTCTCATGAATTGGCTCACCCTCCTAACGCTTAAAGCTCTGAATGTTGTCCCGAAAAGTCATCATCTTCGAAGGAGGGAAAAATTGCACTTGAAATGCGGTGACTAGCTCTTCCCACGAAGTGATTGATTCTCGTGGCAATTTAGCCAGCCACTTACGTCTTCTCCCATCAAAGAGAACGGGAACAACCTCAACCGTACCGACTCTTGGGATATGTTCTTGAAGGAGAACGGCCCACAAATATCAACAAAGTTTCAAATGTGCTTATGGGGATCCTCATGAACCAGCCCACCGAAAAAACCTTTCAATTGCAAAAGCTGCAACATCGTGCTTGTAATATGGAACACATTGTTCCCTTCCACCAGAGGCAAGTGAATGACACAAATTCCACTCATAAGATAGGGGTCATTAGCATTAGGCTCGTTGACATCGCTGATGTTGTCGAAGTCATCTTAGTGGCCTACTTGGCTACCATTGCTTCTGTTCACACTTATACTTTCTGTTTCAAAACACAAACAAGAAAACCAACACTAAAAATAAGTATATTCGACTATAACTAACAAGAACAAAATTCAACTTAACTAAAGAATCTTAACCAGCACCACTCCCCGGCAGCGGCACCATTTTGATTGAATAACGTTATCAAAGACACTTAATCCAGTTCTAAGCAGCAACAATCGTTATTCAGTATAATAACCTAACTAAATGAATTGGGGTTGAATACCACACGGAGTGGTACGTGCTTAAGATTCAAGAGTAAAGTATGAATATACTCGAGTCAATCATAGGAATAGACATTATCGAAGGAAAACATAATTCAAATTAGGGGTGAAACGAATATCAAATAAGGGGGTTTTGGTTTTAACTATCAGCTACAACAACAGCAAATAACAAGAATTTAACAATAATGAGATGGGTTCTTGGGATGTGATTGGATTATAGGCTAAGGTAGACAAATGGGTGATTGCAACTGTTAGTAGTAAATAGTTGTAAATCAGTGACTAAGCTAGATTTTAGTGGGCATAAACTTTCTCTCGAACTATTTACCCCGAATCAAGTTGGTTTCTCTCTAACACCAACAAGCAAGCAAATAAGAACAGCCTTCGCTTTAGTCCATTCACTCTCTCGAGCTGAATGTGTAGAAAAGGGTTTAGGATTCACTCTCTCGAGTTGAACCCATTATAACCCAATAGCCACATACCATCAATTCAGTAATCTTAGTTTTAAAACCTCTCTCTCGAGCAAGCCAAAAACACGAAGGTAGAATTGCATTTGCAACTACAACCCTTTAAATTAAACCACAATTACTGAATGAAATCACATCTAAACAGCATTTAAACTAACAATCAACCATACCCACAAGCTAAATCAACCCATAATTACATAATCACACCCCAAAAATTGGGGTTTTAGGTAGACATCATAAAAGATAGAAATCGTTACCAAATTGTGTTTCCATCAACTAGGTAAGATTAATTTCGTCTTTACAAGGTCCAAGTTGTACAATCTCAAAGACCCACTTCCAATTTCTTAAAAATGGAAAACTTCGTCCCATTAATGATGCAGCCAAGACAGGCAGGTTTGGCGTGTCAGAGAATTGATGGGTTGGCATGAGAGTACTACTGATAAAGCCAAACTAGAACCTAGCTGCAATGTTGAGGTTTGTCTTCTCAACGAATGCTCCAACCTCAAGCCACCTGGGAGTACCATCTAAAATCAGAGGAGCCAACCACTTCTTTATGTTCTCCAACGTTTTTGTCCTGATCATGTGCTGGCATTCATCTTCAATATATTTGAGCACTCCAGAACTGCATTGATAGCATCGCTATCACACTTCACATTTTTACCTCTAACAACCACAAAGTCAATCGGCTTGAATTTTGATGCCGGTTTCTTGCCTTGTGGCATCACAGCACTGTAAGCACTATAGAATTCTCTTACTCAACTCGGAATGTACGGGCCACGGGGAATGGTGAAGAGCTGGAATTTGTGGGACTTCGGACATCTCATGATCTCTGGGTACCTATCAATGACACCATCAGTCGACAACTGCTTCTCCTCTATGATGTTGCTCTGCCCCTTAGTCTTTAGTTTGTTCATAAACTAGGGAGGAGGACCCAGTACCGGCGGTGCTAGGACCATGGCATGTGCTGGAGCAGGAGGAATTGCGGTGGCTGATGAGTCCACAAATTGGACTCATTTAGGGCTTTATTTTGATAGAAATAGTGTCCTCAAAATCTTATTTTGTCTCAATATCTGATGAAAACTATTAAATTTTAGATATTTTAAGTTTTAGTCGTAGTATGGACACTTAGGCTGAAAAGAACGCAAAAGTTGAAGCTTGAGCATCGCTAAACACCTTTGGCGATTCACCAAAAGGACAGACTCTGCCCTTTGTTCTAGTGTGCGAAGCCCTGAAGAAATAGGATTAAAAAGGCGATGAAATGAGCAGTCGACGCTTCGCCGAATAGTTCCGCGAAGCAGTACTATACCTCCCAATTGTCCAGCACGTGAAAATACTGAAGGCAAGCACTAAACGGCGAAGAGACAGATGAAGGGCGAGTCGCTGAGTTATTCGGTGAACTCGACTAACCTCGCCGAACTATCCACCAGCACTAATTTCTGATGGCTATAAATACTAAACTTCTTATTAATTTTTACAAGTTCCGAACCGTTATTATGATTTTCATAATAGAATAGTACTTTTTAGATATTATCTCTCAAGTTTGGAGAGGGTTTTGTGGGAGACTTGAAGAGAGAAGGATTTCATCTTCCCCAAGTTGGAAGTGGGTCTTCTCCATTCTTCTTCCTTTGATTACAATGAACAAGGATGTAGATACATTCAAAAACAAAATTGCTAAACTTTCAAAAACTTGTGAGAAAGGGAAGGGCAAACACAAGGCCTTTGAATTGTCAGACAGGGCTGAGCGGCGAGTTAAGAGGCGGAATGATTTATCCAGAGCCAGGGCTCCCCAGCCTACAATTACTGCACCTCCAGTTCTAGCGTTGACACTGTATTAGCAACTCTCGTACAAGGTCCTCAGTCTAAATCAAATCGAGACAAGGCTGAAGGGTTGAAGACCATTCAGGAAGAAAAGAGTATGTCCATAGTCAGGGTTATAGATAGATACCCAGAGATAATGGAGTGTCTGAGATACCACAAGTTCTAAATATTCACAAAACCCTGTGGCCCTTATATTCCAAACTGGGTAAGAGAGTTCTACAGTGCATATAGTGCACTAATACCCCAGCAAAAGCAACTAGCAGCAGCCTTAAGAGAAGTTAGCTATGTGGTTGTCGAAGGCAGGAGAGTGAAGTGTGATAATGAGGAAATCAATGCAATCTTGGGCATGCCCACAAATATTAGGGATCACTGCCAG
The DNA here is from genome assembly GCF_000226075.1 of Solanum tuberosum. Lineage (NCBI taxonomy): Eukaryota > Viridiplantae > Streptophyta > Magnoliopsida > Solanales > Solanaceae > Solanum > Solanum tuberosum. The sequence goes on along the minus strand of NW_006239307.1, from coordinate 332,624 downwards.
TATCTGATTAGAACAAAGAAGCTGGAAGAGATGAAAGAGTGGTTAACCCCACTAATTGCAGATGAAACTCCAAAGTGAGCGGTGGAAGGAATTCCGATTGAAAAGAAAGAACTAAACATAGCCGCAAGGTTCTGGTTTGGTTTAATCAGCAGCACAATTATGCCATCCCAAAATGAGTCGATCTTTCGCCTTGCCAAGGCAGCCTGCCTGGGTTGCTTCATAGATCAGACTCATATAAGCTTGGATACAATCATTGCTTCAAAGATACTCATGCGTGCAAGACAGAGCCGAACCTCACTTCCATTTCCAGTCTTTATCACAGAATTGTGCAAACGAGCCCAGGTGCCTCGAGATGTCAAGAAGGATGTAGAAGTGATGCCCACAGCCTCTACTGATATTCGGAGGATCAAAGCCGAGTATCTTAAAGATAAGGCAGAAAGGAAAAAGGCAGCATCGATGAAGCTAGTAAACACAAAATCATCACCTGCAGAGACACATTTGTCTACTCCGACCCCTGGACCTTCAGGTATATCGATTACAATTGTTACTCACGCTGATTCTCCAGGATCTTCTGTTGCTGCACGATCGCCAAGACCCACCACTGTTGCTGTTGATTCCCGACTTCCACTCACCCGGGCGTCTCTACTCCGAATGGGACAGCTGGCTCTTTCTGCTGACCGTCGAGCTGCTAACCTAGAGGCCTCTGTTCTACATATGATTCAGATTGCCTTGACTGATGTTGTGACACCTTTGAGCACTACTATTGATGCCCTAACGGCCAGAATAGCGGTATGTGAACATAACCAAGGGTCCACAGAGGAGGTGACAACTTTAAAAGTTGCCATTGCTGAACTACAAAAAGATATAGACCACATGAAGTCCACCGATGTATCCATAGTCTTTGGAATAGTAGAGACTCCAGGTATGCCCAAAATACCTCAGATTACTGCAGGGCATAGAGATGGAAGGGAGCATACAGCCAATCCTGAACCAAAGGCAAAAACTGACGAAGAGATGTTTGAGGAAGTTACAACGGACAACATAACAAAGACTGAAGAAATCATGATGGATGCTACTGTGCAAGCTTCTTTGGCAAAGTCTCCTGCTGCTGGATCCAGTGGAGCTGGTCCTTCTAGTGGTCATTCTGAATACCGATGCTATGATAGATGGAGCAACTGCATAGCCAAGATCCCCTCTTTACCTCCTTCTCTATTCTTCGTTATCTTTAAAAATTTTGGATTCTTATTACTTGCATTTGAGGAAAAATGATTTTATTGTGGTGGGTGAGGCCCACCTTTTGTGTGCTATTTGATGATCGTATTCTGTGATTATATTTGGGTTGTTCTGTTTAAAATTGTGTTAAAACTGCTTTTTATGGATATTTGAGCTCATGACTCCATTTATTTTTAATTGCAAAATGATTTTGACCCTTCCGAAAAATTTTGAAATTTTTGCACATTTTTCCCACCATTCGCGAGTCAAATATGGCTATTCTTTTACAAAAATTTGAGTCTTGGTTTCGCTCAATCCCGATGACTTGAATAGTGCTCTCAATTGAACGAACATGAATGTACGGCTACGATGAGTCCAAATGAAGTTGCATAAACAATATGTGAACTCTTTGCATCTCGTTGTGATTAGCCATTTATCGAATTGATTCTCTTGTAATGACCGTTGCCCAGTAGCGAAAGTGTGTGGTTTTGTTTGACTTAAGTGTCGATCCCTTGTGTGATTAGCTTGCTTTGAACCATGCATGAATAAACCTAGAATTTGCCATGTTAGTCTGATTGATTTAGAAAGGTGTCCACTTGGAATGATCTTAGGCAAATTCAAAGAGTGTGAGCCAAATTTGACATATACCTCTTTTGTGGCCTACCCGTGAGCGTGTGAAACTCTTTTGAACACCCTTTGAGCCTTACCTTTCTTTAGAAGAACCTTATTAACTTTCATTTCCATTTGAGTTTTGGAATCAAAAGTGGCTTCCATCTCATCTGCAAAATCTTTAGCGAGACTTATCGGTTTCGCACTTGCACCAAATTAAGAAAAAATTTTATCAAGAAGATTTTCAAGGTCGTGCAAAGGTCAAAGAATAAAATCCTGAATCTCAGGAGGCCTTTGAATATGAACATCAGGCTGTTTTGACGAATAAGCCTGTTTCGAAACTTGATTCACAGATTTCAGCTTATTATCAATTTGAACAATCAGATTAGATAGGCTATCTAATTTTTGTCTAGAGAACAAATATGTTCACCAATAACTTTAACATATAGACCCAAATAATTATTTTGAGAAATAAGACGATTAATTTCATTTATACTTACTGCGGCGACTTCATTATCAATAAATTTATGAAAAACAGCAAAAGTAATACCAGTATTATTTGGTAAAATAAACGGAGCTTGAGGAGGATAAATGGATTGAATAATATTACCTGATTCATCTTTGTAAGATCGTTCAAGAACGTTGTTGAATAAAGGCAAATAAGTGGCTATAAACCAAGGCACAAAGAACATAATATGATTATTTAATGCACAAGTTTCATAAAACTATTGAGAAATATTATTTAAATCTTCTTTACTATAAGTGTCAAAAAACCAAGTTTTAAACCGGATCCATTTTTCATTTAAAAATTCGTTCTGAATATATTTTCTTGCCAGTGAACCTGGACTAAAATCAATTTGATGTTCACTCATCATTAAGTATCATTAAGATTAAAATCCATTTCGGATACAGAAGGAATATCCTTATCAGAAATATCAGATACTTTATCATTAGTAAGAACAATGTTTAACCGAGGATCAATTTTATTTTTTTGTTTTTCTGCAGATATAACTGTTGATAAAGTATGTAATGAAGCAGCACGATTTCTAGCTGGACCATAACAAGGTTCTATCGGAGAAATATGTTGAATAGTCAATCTTCTATCAGAAGCAAAAGAATGTCTACTATAAGGAACACTTTTTTCATCAAACTGCATACAAATTTTTCCATCGGAATTTTGACTAATATGAGAATATTCAGAATTAGTGATAGCATCGGTCATTTGCTCAGGGGGTATAACAGAATCTAAAATCCAAGTGGTAGGAAAATTAATTTCTTCCCATTTTATAGGTCTTCTAGTAGTGACCTTAGATCTGGCGAAATTAATTTCTACCAAAATAGTTTGATCAGATGTATCATATAACTTACATCTAGGATTCAAAGTAGCAAGTAATTTATAATAAATTCTATACGACAAGCAAATTAATTCAGATCCAAGTGCATAGTTATAACCATGCGTTTTAACATTCAAACTTAAAGCATCTAATATATTAGAATCAGTCAAAGATAACTGCAAATTGTGCTGAGCATTAAAATAAACTGGACCATAGGCCACCGTAGATTCTATCGAACCCATCAAAGATTGACGAAAATTTAAATTCCTCGCATCTCGTAGAGCAGCTAAGAAAGTCTCTGGTAACCCTTTAAGAGTTAAAGGTTTAAAAGCAATTTGAACCATGCCAATATGCAAGAATTTATACTGAGATTTATATAATTCAATATCACGCTTATTTAATAAACGAATAGTTTGTTCGGACGAGTTTAACGCCAAGGATTGTTCAGTTGTTTTAATCAACTGTTTATTAGAAATCTTATCAAACCAACCATAATCATAAATGGTTTTTATATTAACTTTCGGAATAGTCCATTTGTTTAACAAATCAATGTTTTGAGGTATATCTACCTCTTCTAGACGACTGCCTTTAATATCTTCTTGATCCATAAAAGAGAGAATATATCTATGCCTAAATTCTTCACATCAATTATATATATACCATGAAAGTTCCAAGGCTCTGATACAAACGATACAGGATCACTGACCTGGCGGTGGTCCGCCCAGTCATAGATCAAGCAAGTCAATATCCTTAAAAGGTAGTCCAACTACATAAGAATCGAAATACACAAGAATTTTTACATAGTTTCTCAGACTGCATGGTTTAATTATTTTACCCAAGCAAAGGGCCTGTCAACAATCTAATACATACTTTTATTGAGCTCATGTAGTCTGATAGTTCTAACCGGGTATGAGGCACCCTACTTATCAAACTCAATTTCAGGCAAAAAACCACGGCTCATCAGACGGGTCACAAGAACAAAGCCAATAAAAGTAGTACTAGATCCGACTGTACCTCAATCTCAGAACCAAGTCGAGAAGCCATACTAAAATTCTTTTATATTTAAATAAAGCTTAGATCCATTCATGGTCTATATAAAAGAGAAGTTAGTTATCCGGCATAGATATAATTTTTTAGCCGGACATAGTCACAGCTTCTAGATTGGAGATATAAAAAGATTTATAAATAAAAGAAGAGAATTAAATTACCTTGTATCAACAACTTTATTTACTTCCGGCGAACTTCCGGCAAACCAAGAGCTTTACAAACTAAGAGAAACAAACAACTAAAAAAAAACTTTAATGAAGAGAGAGTGTTTTTCGACGCCCTCCTTCAAACTACAAAAGACCTTATTTATAGAAGAAAAATGGATCTATCTACAGTGACCGATCTACAGTGATTTACAGTGACCATGGGTCCCTTATCAATGGATCCCAGATGTACAGTAACAGTTTTTCTACTGTGGTTTAACAGTGTATCTACTGTTAATCAATAGTGGTCATCTTGTCTTTTCTTTTCAACTCCCTAAGTAAATCTTCTGCTTTAGACAGCATATCTTCTGTCACGCGTTTCGCCGATTCACAAGGCTGGCCCTCTTGAGCATCATCTGTGATATCATCACTTGTTTCACTTCTTATTAAAGTGTATGATTTTTCATAGTGAGTGATATTGAGGAGTAGATTCCTCCTAATTTCATCCAAATATTCCTTTGTCACTTCATCTTTATTTCCATCTTGAATGGAAATTCTCCTGGCAATATGTTTGACGGAGTTGTCAACAATTATTCCTTTGTGAGGAATAGTACCATAATCTTGGTTTCTTTGAGAAATAGAGTCCAATAATTCTTGGTCATATAATGATTTAGTCATGGGATCCTTCTTCATTAATTTATCCCAGAAATTATTATAATAAATCCGATATAAGCCTGGAATTTGTTCTTTATTAAAACCTACTTTCGGGGTCCATTTATGGATCCATGGAATCGATAATTCTATGAAGATATAAATTTGTTCAATTTGTTCTATATAACAAACATGATCTGAGTGGTATAAATCATTAAGGTCTGGTGAAACCTTAACCCAGTTTTTGTATAACTTTAAAAAGGGATCAAGTAAAATCTTTACCGTCGGTCCGTGGTATGACCACCAGTTAGGAATTGGGTCAACAAATATCTTTGCACACACCTTGATAAACAAAGTATGTTTATGCCTTTCATTGTTATAGCAAAGGACTTTGCTGAAAGCGTTAATATAATACCAATAAGTGAAATTGGTAGGGATTTTATTGAGGCGGATCTGCCTTTCTTTCATCGAGGATATACCCCAATCTTCAATTGATATAATCTGCTTTATGATAATTTTTGGAGAAGTTATAAACGTTCTCGCTGGTGTTATAACCTGAGAAGTGCTGAAATTCAACACTACATGTATTCGTTAAAATGGTCTCGTAATACAAGCGGGTTTTGTATGACTCTCCTGGGAAGTATAATCCGTTAAGTAAATATCGCTGGAATATCTTCCAAGGTTCTTCTTTTCTCTGTATCTCAGAGTTTTCAATAAGAAATATCATTTCTTTTTTTACTACCCTTTCATAGGATCTAATATCATCAACATTTTCTTTCGCCACCGATGCAAAAGTATCACTTTGCTTTAGAGATAAATATGCTCGCAGTTGGGCGTATAATGGATTATTTTCTGGAATATCATCCAGATGTATCGAAGAAGTAGCTTCTTTTGAAGAGCTTGTTAGTTTTACCAAGCTCATTCCTCCCCTTTGTATAATTGAAGAGCTGGATGAGGATCCGTATGACGATCCTGATGTTTTTGAGGAGGATGATCTTCCCCTTCCGCGAGTATAACTGCCTCTTCCTCTAGCCTTGGTTACCCAAGAAGGATCCATCCTGCAAACATAGCATTTAGTTTTAATCATCTAAAAGGTCATAAACTTCAGAACAATAAAATCTTTCATAAAGTTCTTGTTCAATCATGTAATTAGCGACGATATCCATCACCATTCCGTCTATAATTCTCCATAAAATATGTTCCTGTAAATCTCTATTAAGAGGAACTGCCTTCAAAATTGTAACCAAAGTAATCTCAGTAAAGAAGTCAAGAAAGCCCATTTTAAGAAGAAAGATATTCTCTAGATAAGAAGTCTGGGAGGGAATTATCACTTCCCTTTTTATAATGAATGTCGAAATCAAAAGGAGCTAATTGTGCCTGCCACCTAGCAAATATTAATTTTGATGCATCATGTTTAAAATCTTTATTAAAAATATATTTGACTGATTGAGCATCTGATTTTATCACAAATTTCTGACTGTAAAGATCATCCTGAAATTTTAAAACACATTTAACGATAGTTAACATTTCATGAGCTATCGTTGCATATTTTTTCTGAGCATCACTCCATTTTCATGAATGAAACCGAATAAGGTATTCATTTTTATCATGCGGGTTAATCTGTTTTAATATTCGACCATAACCCATATTGGACGCATCTGTCTCAATGATCTTTTGCCAAGCAGGAGTAGCAAGGGTTAAACAAGGCAAAGATTTAACTCTTTCTTTAATAGTTTTTACAAGATCTGTGAGACTATTAGTCCAAGGCTTCTTATGATCTTTTTTTAGCCTGTCGTATAACGGAGCTAAATCTCGAGACAAATTTTTTGTAGAAGGGGGAAATGTAATTTAAACTTCCCAGAAACCGCTACAATTACGTCCTATCTGTAATAATATCAGGGAATTTTGATGCGAATTTCAATAGATCGCTGAATAGGAGTCATTTTTCCTTTGACAAATCAAATGACCCAAAAAATCTAACTTCTGTTTGAAAAAGACTCATTTTAGGTTTTAGATATTAACCAAAACCATTTTGAATAACTATTTCTTAAAAAATGTCTAGATGCTTAATATGCATTTCAAGAGTCTTTGAGTATACCAAAATATCATCAATATAAACTATGATGAAATCCAAATAATGATTAAAAACATCATTCATAATCTTTTGAAATTTCGAGGGAGCATTTTTTAAACCAAAGGGCATTACATTCCATTCGTATTGTCCAAATGGAACATTAAATGTCGTTCTATAAGAATGGTCTTTAAATATTTGGATTTGCCAATATCCAGATTTTAAATCAAATTTTGAAAAGATATTAGCATCATATAATCTTGATAATAAATCCCTTTTGTTTGGAATAGGATACCGAATCCATTTTAAAATTTTATTTAAAGGTTTATAATTTATAACTAACCTGGGAACACCTCGTTCTTGTTCTGCTGCGTTATTAACATAAAAAGCAGTACATGACCAAGGCGATTTGGAAGGCTTTATCAAACCATTTTGTAATAAATTATCGATTTCCTTTTTGCAGAATTCAACCAATTCGGTATTCATCTGACAAGGACGTGATTTGGTAGGGATATTTTCCTCAGAGAAATCATCTTCATATGGAAGAGTTACAATATGCTTTTTCCGATTCCAAAAAGCACTAGGATGATCAGCACAAATATCAATGGCCATTTTTTCA
>NW_006239307.1:322496-324499 GCF_000226075.1 Solanum tuberosum | reverse complement strand
TTTAGTAGGTACTAGACCTTCTTGAATGCAACTCACATCAGCGCCACTATCAATCATAGCAATGTTAGTTATAGAAAAAGTATTGTCAATTAATATAGTACATTTCAGACTTTTGACGGGCCAGCCCTTTTTTATGCGCCGCTTTACCCTGAAAGGAAAATTAACATACCATTTATGAGCTGTAACAATTTGCATCATTCCTAAAAACATATTTTGTTTCGAATCAATATTCAAAGTGTTGGCAAGAGTATTTTCTTCAGCAGTAGATTTATCAACCTTATTTTTTTCCTTTGCTATTAGCAGACTCAATCTGAGTAAGACGGTGATCACAAATAATATGATTTTGTTTAAGAAATTTAATTTATTCCTTCAAATGTTCAATTTCTCCTTTTAAATCATCAAAAGAGGTATCACGAATAATCATGGTTTGTTTAGAGAAGAGTCTATTATGAACTTCAGACAAGGAGCAAGGATAAGAATAATTAAACTCATCTTTAACCTTTTAATCATTAGGAATATTAGATGAAGAGCTAGTTTTAACAGCAGCCAATTGAATGATCTTTTCACGAAGAGTATTATCGGTAACTTCTTTTAGAAGTTCTATCACATTGTCTGCAGTGATAGTGAACATATTCATGTCTTCGAACTGAGATTGTAGCTTGTAGAATTCATCATGTTCGCAGTGACAACTATCACCATGACATTTGCAAGCATCATTCGAATCTTGATGAACCTTAGAAGGCTCAGGTTGCTCATCCTCTGTTGCATAACTTGCTTCAGAATCATCATAATCTGATTCGGAACCAGAAGTATATAGAAAACTATAAATCTTCTCTTGAATATCATCATCAAGTTCTAGAGTCTTAAGCTTTTCTAGCTTACAATTTGGTAAATCTTTTCTTGAATATCTTCATCAAGTTCTAGAGTCTTAAGCTTTTCTAGCTTACAATTTGGAGCTATATGCCCAATTTTTCCACATTTATAACACTTAATCTTATCAAGATTTCGCCTTGACCTATTCCTGGTAAATCTATGAGATTTACGATGAGCCCTACGCTCATCTCTTTCTTCTCTCGTCCTTCTTTTAGATCTTCTTTTCTTATGATGAGATCTATGAGATTCTGATTTAGAAGTTTCTCGGTTGGTGCTTTTTAAAGCATCCGGTAAACCAAATTGAGTACAAAAATCTCCTAATTGAGACTTTTCTCTAAGTTTATCCATCTTAAGCTGTCTTGAGAGTTTTTAACTCATTGCACAAATTTATGCCTTCCTGCGTACAAGCCCCAATAAGCTTTCCATAAGTAAAATCACAATAGGGAATAATTCCTTGTGAATTTCTAAGGGTCTTTTTAAATCTTTCTGCAAATAAAGAAGGTAAGCCATCAATAAATTTGGCTTTCAAGAATTCTAAACTATTTTTGGGAAGTTCCATTACCCGACTTAAATAAGTGTCTTTATACCATCTAAACTCACCTAAATGTCTACATCTAAGACCATTTAGTAGAGATCTAATGGTTTCATATTGATTGGTAAATCTACCACAAAAATGTTCAAAGAATAGTCAAAATAAGTGTATACACAGCGTCTTCTCTATTTTGAACAAGGGCAAAGCCTAAATTAATCAACTCCTTCATTTACTGCCTTAGCATTAATTACTGCTGCTCTCGCATTAGAGGGCATATAATTATCCCACCATCCTCTTAGGTGACCGGTAAATCCTGCAATAATCATCTTGCAAATGGTCTTGTCAGTGTTACTAACACTTTTGCTAAGCATCCTATGAACCATAATCGTTAACTGCCTATCAGTTAACCCATCGAGATTCCATTCATAAATCTCACTTCCACTATAAGAAGTGTTAGTTTGATTCCAATCTCTTTCCTCTATTAAAACATCTTGAGGAGTAAGCCTGGGAAAGTAATATGTTTGCATGCTAGGGTTTCTAGCATAAGTAGTATTACCACTATTCTTCTTTGGATACCCATGGAGTTTATTAACTTCCA
>NW_006239307.1:319876-321807 GCF_000226075.1 Solanum tuberosum | reverse complement strand
TATTTGGATGAAATTAGGAGGAATCTACTCCTCAATATCACTCACTATGAAAAATCAGACACTTCAATGAGAAGTGAAACAAGTGATGATATTGCAGATGATGCTCAAGAGCCCCAGCCTTGTGAATCGGTGAAACCCGTGACAGAAGATATGTTGTCTAAAGCAGAAGGTTTACTTAGGGAGTTGAAAAAGAAAGACAAGATGACCACTATTGATTAACAGTAGATACACTGTTAAACCACAGTAGAAAAACTGTTACCGTACATTTGGGACCCATTGATAAGGGACCTATGGCCACTGTAAATCACTGTAGATCGGTCACTGTAGATCACTGTAGATAGATCCCTTTTTCTTCTATAAATAAGGTATTTTGTAGTTTGAAGGAGGGGCGTCGAAAAACACTCTCTCTTCATTAAAGTTTTTTTTTAAGTTGTTTGTTTCTCTTAGTTTGTAAAGCTCTTGGTTTGCCGGAAGTTCGCCGGAAGTAAATAAAGTTGCTGATACAAGGTAAATTAATTCTCTTCTTTTATTTGTAAATCTTTTTATATCTCCGATCTGGAAGCTGTGACTATGTCCGGCTAAAAATTTATATCTATGCCGGATAACTAACTTCTCTTTTATATAGACCATGAACGGATCTAAGCTTTATTTATATAGAAGAATTTTAGTATGGCTTCTCGACTTGGTTCTGAGATTGAGGTACAGTCGGATCTAGTACTACTTTTATTGGCTTTGTCTTTGTGACTCCATCTGATGAGCCGTGGTTTTTAGCCCGAAATTGAGTTTGATAAGTAGGGCGCCTCATATCCGGTTAGAAATATCATACACATGGGCTCAATAAAAGTATGTATTAGCTTCTTGACAGGCCCTTTGCTTGGGTAAAATAATTAAACCATGCAGTCTGAGAAACTATGTTAAAATTCTTGTGTATTTTGATTCTTATGTAGTTGGACTACCTCTAAGGATATTGACTTGCTTGATCTATGAATGGGCGGACTACCGCCAGGTCAGTGATCCTGTATCGTTGGTATGAGAGCCTAGGAACTTTCATGGTATATATATACTTGATGTGAAGAATTTTGGCATAGATATATTCTCTCTTTTATGGATCAAGAAGATATTAAAAGCACTCGACTAGAAGAGGTAGATATACCTCAAAACCTTGATTTGTTAAACAAATGGACTATTTCGAAAGTTAATTTAAAACCATTTATGATTATGGTTGGTTTGATAAGATTTCTAATAAACAGTTGATTAAAACAACTGAACAATCCTTGGCGTTAAACTCGTCCAAACAAACTATTCGTTTATTAAATAAGCGTGATATTGAATTATATAAATCTCAGTATAAATTTTTGCATATTGGCATGGTTCAAATTGCTTTTAAACCTTTAACTCTTAAAGGGTTACACCGGAGACTTTCTTAGCTGCTCTACGAGATGCGAGGACTTCAAATTTTCGTCAATCCTTGATGGGTTCGATAGAATCTACTGTGGCCTATGGTCCAGTTTATTTTAATGCTCAGCCCAATTTGCAGTTATCTTTGACTGATTCTAATATATTAGATGCATTAACTTTGAATGTTAAAATGCATGGTCATAACTATGCACCTGGATCTGAATTAATTTGCTTGTCGTATAGAATCTATTATAAATTACTTGCTACTTTGAATCCTAGATGTAAGTTATATGATACATCTGATCAAACTATTTTGTTAGAAACTAATTTCGCCAGATCTAAGGTCACTACTAGAAGACCTATAAAATGGGAAGAAATTAATTTTTCTACAACTTGGACTCTAGATTCTGTTATACCCCCTGAACAAATGACCGATGCTGTCACTAATTCTGAATATTCTCATATTAGTCAAAATTCAGATGGAAAAATTTGTATGCAGTTTGATGAAAAAAGTATTCCTTATAGTAGACATT
>NW_006239307.1:316985-319689 GCF_000226075.1 Solanum tuberosum | reverse complement strand
ATTGTTCAAACAAATGATAAATCATCTGATGTTTCTGATAAGGATATTCCTTTTGTATCTGAGATGGATTTTAATCTTAATGATACTTAATGATGGGTGAACATCAAATTGATTTTAGTCCAGGTTCACTGGCAAGAAAATATATTCAAAACGAATTTTTAAATGAAAAATGGAACCGGTTTAAAACTTGGTTTTTGACACTTATAGTAAAGAAGATTTAAATAATATTTCTCAAGAGTTTTATGAAACTTGTGCATTACATAATCATACTTATCCGTTCTTGTGCCTTGGTTTATAACCACTTATTTGCCTTTATTCATCAACATTCTTGAACGATCTTACAAAGATGAATCAGGTAATATTATTTAATCCATTTATCCTTCTCAAGATCCGTTTATTTTACCAAATAATACTGGTATTACTTTTGCTGCTTTTTATAAATTTATTGATAATGAAGTCGCCGCAGTAAGTATAAATGAAATTAATTGTCTTATTTCTCAAAATAATATTTGGGTCTATATGTTAAAGTTATTGGTGAACATATTTGTTCTCTAGACAAAAAATTAGATAGCATGTCTAATCCGATTGTTCAAATTGATAATAAGCTAAAATCTGTGAAACAAGTTTCGGAACAGGCTTCTTCGTCAAAACAGCCTGATGTTCATATTCAAAGGCCTCCTGAGATTCAAGATTTTATTCTTAGACCTTTGCACGACCTTGAAAATCTTCTTGATAAAAAGTTTTCTCAATTTGGTGCAAGAGCGAAACCGATAAGTCTCGCTGAAGATTTTGCATATGAGATGGAAGCCACTTTTGATTTCAAAACTCAAATGGAAATGGAAGTTAATAAACTTCATGGGTATCCAAAGAAGAATACTGGCAATACTGTTTATGCTAGAAAACCTAGCATGCAAACATATTACTATCCCAGGCCTACTCCTCAAGATGTTTTAATAGAGGAAAGAAATTGGAATCAAACTAACACTTCTTATAGTGAAAGTGAGATTTATGAATGGAATCTCAATGGGCTAACTGATAGGCAGTTGATGATTATGGTTCATAGGATGCTTATGTATGCTACTATCTGCAAAAGTGTTAGTAACACTGACAAGACCAATTGCAAGATGATTATTGCAGGATATATCGGTCAACTAAGAGGATGGTGGGATAATTATATGCCCTCTGATGCGAGAGCAGCAGTAACTAATGCTAAGGCAGTAAATGAAGGAGTTGATAATTTAGGCTTTGCCCTTGTTCAAAATAGAGAAGACACTGTGTATACACTTATTTTGACTATTCTTGAACATTTTAGTGGTAGATTTACCAATCAATATGAAACCATTAGATCTATACTAAATGGTCTTAGATGTAGACATTTAGGTGAGTTTAGATGGTATAAAGACACTTATTTCAGTCGGGTAATGGAACTTCCCGAAAATTGTTTAGAATTCTGGAAAGCCAAATTTATTGATGGCTTACCTTCTTTATTTGCAAAAAGAGTTAAGAAGACTCTTAGAAATCCACAAGGAATTATTCCCTATAATGATTTTACTTATGGAAAGCTTATTGGGGCTTGTACGCAAGAAGACATAAAGTTGTGCAGTGAGTTAAAACTCTCAAGACAGCTTAAAATGGATAAGCTTAGAGAAAAGTCTCAATTAGGAGATTTTTGTACTCAATTCGGTTTACCGGATGCTTTAAAAATCACCAACCGAGAAACTTCTAAATCAGAATCTCATAGATCTCATCATAAGAAAAGAAGATCTAGAAGAAGGACTAGAGAAGAAAGAGATGAGCGTAGGGCTCATCGTAAATCTCATAGATTTATTAGGAATAGGTCAAGGCGAAATCTTGATAAGATTAAGTGTTATAAATGTGAAAAATTTGGGCATATAGCTCCAAATTGTAAGCTAGAAAAGCTTAAGACTCTAGAACTTGATGATGATATTCAAGAGAAGATTTATAGTTTTCTATATACTTCTGGTTCCGAATCAGATTATGATGATTCTGAAGCAAGTTATGCAACAGAGGATGAGCAACCTGAGTCATCTAGTAAGGTTCAACAAGATTCGAATGATGCTTGCAAATGTCATGGTGATAGTTGTCACTGCGAACATGATGAATTCTACAAGCTACAATCTCAGCTCCAAGACATGAATATGTTCACCATCACTGCAGACAATGTGATAGAACTTCTAAAAGAAGTTACCGATAATACTCTTCGTGAAAAAATCATTCAATTGGCTGCTGGTAAAACTAGCTCTTCATCTAATATTCCTAATGATAAAAAGGTTAAAGATGAGTTTAATTATTCTGCTCCTTACTCCTTGTTTGACGTTCATAATAGACTCTCTTCTAAACAAACCATGATTATTCGTGATACCTCTTTTGATGATTTAAAAGGAGAAATTGAACATTTGAAGGAAGAAATTAAATTTCTTAAACAAAATCATATTATTTGTGATCACCATCTTACCCAGATTGAGTCTACTAATAGCAGAGGAAAAAATAAGGTTGATGATTCTACTGCTGAAGAAAATACTCTTGCCAACACTTTGAATATTGATCCGAAACAAAATATGTTTTTAGGAATGATGCAAATTGTTACAGCTCATAAATGGTATGTTAAATGTACTATATTAATTGATAATACTTTTTCTATAACTAACATTGCTATGATTGATAGTGGCGCTGATGTGAGTTG
>NW_006239307.1:312342-315622 GCF_000226075.1 Solanum tuberosum | reverse complement strand
TGCTTGGCCAAAGATTGTAGAGACGGATGCGTCTAATATTGGGTATGGAGGCATATTGAAACAAATTAATCCGCATGATAAAAATGAATATCTTATTCGGTTTCATTTAGGAAAATGGAGCGATGCTCAGAAAAAATATGCAACGATAGCTCATGAAATGTTAACTATCGTTAAATGTGTTTTAAAATTTCAGGATGATCTTCACAATCAGAAATTTGTGATAAAAACAGATGCTCAATTAGTCAAATATATATTTGATAAAGATTTTAAATATGATGCATCAAAATTAATATTTGCTAAGTGGCAGGCTCAATTAGCCCCTTTTGATTTCGAAATTCATTATAAAAAGGGAAGTGATAATTCCCTCCCAGACTTCTTATCTAGAGAATATCTTTCTTCTTAAAAAAATGGGTTTTCTTGACTTCTTTACTGATATTACTTTGGTTACAATTTTGAAGGTAGTTCCTCTTAATAGAGAATTACAAGAACGTATTTTATGGAGAATTATAGACGGAATGGTGATGGATATCGTCGCTAATTACATGATTGAACAAGAATTTTATGAAAGATTTTATTGTTCTGAAGTTTATGACCTTTTAGATGATTAAAACTAAATGCTATGTTTGCAGGATGGATCCTCTTTGGGTAACCAATGCTAGAGGAAGGGGCAGTTATACTCGCGGAAGGGGAAGATCATCCTCCTCAAAAACATCAGGATCGTCATACGGATCCTCATCCAGCTCTCCAATTATACAAAGGGGAGGAATGAGCTTGGTGAAACTAAGAAGCTCTTCAAAAGAAGCTACTTCTTCGATACATCTGGATGATATTCCAGAAAATAATTCATTATACGCCCAACTGAGAGCATATTTATCTCAAAAGCAAAGTGATACTTTTGCATCGGTGGCGAAAGAAGAGGTTGATGATATTAGATCCTATGAAAGGATAGTAAAGAAAGAAATGATATTTCTTAGTGAAAACTCTGAGATACAGAGAAAAGAAGAACCCTGGAAGATATTCCAGCGATATTTACTTAACGGATTATACTTCCCAGGAGAGTCATACAAAACCTGTTTGTATTACGAGACCATTTTAATGAATACAGGTAGTGTTGAATTTCAGCACTTCTCAGGTTATAACACCAGCGGGAACGTTTATAACTATAATTATTATTATTATTATTATTATTAGGCTTAGAGGGTAGTTTTGTCATTAGTTAATCTAATGCATGCATTAAAACCATTGCATTGCTAATACCTAGAAATTCATGGCATTAACAATACACACCTTAATACACAATAGAGTGTATAATTAATGCTTGTTGGAAAAGAGTACCAAACAAGGTACTACTAATACACAATGCTAATGCATGCGTTATTTTTCCTAATACACTCTACCAAGAGACTTAGTGACAATGTAAAAAGAAACAAAAAATGTATTTATTAATACCTCCTCCTTCACATAATAAAACCCTATCATTTCTATTTTAAAGCTTAGAAAGGGCATGGGCTCTCTAAATTCCTCTCTCAAAGTCGGCAGTCTCATTTGGTTCTGTCTAAAGTGGCTGAAAATTCGCAAATCGGATGACAAGATATGTCTATTTGAAAAGGTTTGTCTATTTTCTTCGTCTTTTCATTTTTGGGTTTAAATCAATATTTTTGTTTCTCGCTGAACAGTTCTTGTTGAGAATGATAGTCTTTGAAATTGGTTCTATTTAATACTAATTGTTTTGGCGTGAGGTCTATAACTTAGAGTATTGGGTTTGCTATGAAGAATTGTGGCTAGGGTTTGATATTAAAAAAGGGCTTTGAGGGAAAGGAGGATTTGGGAATGAGATTTGATCCCTTTCATTGTTTGGTTCAGATGAGAAAATAATTTTAGGAAACAAAAGTATTTTATTTTGAAATTTCCTTTAAGACGCAAGTATGAACACTTGTGTTTTAAGGATGACGAGCAAGTATGTCTGAGAAAGTAAAATATTCTGGTGTTTGAGCTTCCCACTATGTCTGGACAAATGTGGATCCAATATTTAAATTTAATGGGTTCAACTTTTAAGATTTTCCGCATTGAACTCATTGTACTGTTAAAATTATGAGTTCAAATCTAATATTTGTTGAGATTTTAGTAGGTTTACACATATATATCTTTACTCAGTTATGGATCAGCTAAACCCACTGCAAAAAAAACTACCGCCCTTATGTCTGGATCTTTAGTTTAATTATTTTTATTTTTTTTATGACAAGGGAAACCTGCAGCCGCTACCCTTTGGGTGCGCACAGGGTAAAACCCCCGCTCCTATGCAATAGTTCGCAAACCACATAGGAGAGGTAACCCGCACTAGGCAAGCCTGGTGCGACGAGCTCGACCCAGAAGGCAAACCCCTTGCTTTCGCTGGCAAGGGATTTCGAACTTGAGACCTCCAACATGGAAGTCCCAAGCTCAAACCATTGGGCCACCCCGAAGGGTCTTAGTTTAATTGTGTGGAATAGTTTTGTTTGCATGTCAAAAGAATTCACTGCTTAGAACACCTAGGCTTGCTAGTTTGAGAGTGAAATCACAACTTTTAAGGACGGCCCATGTGAGATATGCTTTTCACTAAGCATATGGTATATGTTCTTCATATCTAGTTAACCTTGCTATATATAACAATGTGAACTAAAGAAACCTCTGTGATTAAGAAATATATGTAAGTGTTTGGCTATGTTTTATAACAATGATAAGCACAGGGTTGCTCAAGGTTTAAAATGTTTCAACTTTTGACATAGACTAACTTTTAAGTTTCCCCTGCATCAAACAAACACACACATATATAACGTTGTGGATCAACAAAGTTTGAGATACACCATAAAGGTCTATTATCGTTAGAATTTTATCTTTTAGGCGTGCTTATACTTAAATTCATTTTGTTACTATTTTTTATACATCATATGGTTTGACACTTTAATCGTTTTTCTGAAAGTCCACAAAGCTATGTGATTTGGGGTTGTCAATTTTTTTGTCAATGGCCGATAGAACCCGTGATCCAGCCATCAAGACAATCACTGGGAAAATTGTCCAAGAGCCGATGACCTTCTCTGTCATCCCTTTTCTAGTCGATCTTCACCATTTGAAATTTCTAAGATGATCCTATGCATATGTGAATCTCTACATAATTTTGCTTACAATGAAATATGTCATTAATTTCAGATGTGCACTATCTGCTAGTGAACTAGAATCAAAATCTTGCGGGTCCTAAAATTCACTGGAATAACTGTCTAGGCAGAAGAGTTGTGGACAATCT
>NW_006239307.1:279978-311568 GCF_000226075.1 Solanum tuberosum | reverse complement strand
ATTGTTATTTAAGAAGTGATGTTACAAATGAAGCATACTCGTGTTTCTGGTTCCTAAAAGTTTTCTTTTAGATTACCCACCCCTGTGCCCCCATCTTCTCATCATTCTGATCTCTCTTCTCTGATGTTCACCAGACAATAGGGTCACTGGTCATCAGCTTATGTCGTTTCTTGAGGGTGACATCCAGACGACTGTTAAGGTATGTTACTTTTGCAATGTACTATTTGCAACCTCTTGAAGAAGGGGATGGTAGGAATTAATCCTATTAAGACTGGCATGCTAATTTTGTCTTGGAGCAGTATTGTTGTACTTTGGAGAAACAAGAGTTACTGCATTAACTTGCTTAATCTGCCAGTGCACCTGCTTAAAAATTTGAGACCTTTGTTTTCGCAAGAAGTTCTACTCTCTTCGTGGAACACTTATCGCACAATTCTTTGTAAGTCCTTGGATCAACATTGTTTAAATGGACCATTAGGAGATCATTCTTGTTAGAATTGTTGTCAATCTAGGATTAGTACCAAGGAATGAGGAAATCTAGTGCACCAGGAGCTCTCTCGGATTAAATTTTGGAACTTAGCTTCAAAATGTTACAGAACACTTCAACAAGAATTTTATCATTGAAAATCAATGTATTCTTCTACATATTTCCTTGTTCAGTCTCCGCCATTGCATGTGTTCATTAAATTGTTGGTTTCAACAACACATTGCTGACCTTGCAATGAAGATAACTGTATACACTGCGCCTTCATGATCTGGTTGGACTTTTGCAATTGCTACACTTACAGTAGGCATCTATGGGTTTCACTCCACAACTAGAAGGTTGGAATCTGCGTGACGTTCATCTCTACTCTATGGCTTTACAAAAACTAGACCCGAAGTTGCTCAAAATAGATGTTGGACCTAACACTTTTTAGATAAGGGAACTGCTAGTTCTAGAACTCAAAAAAGCATAGGAAGCTTGATAGGCCAATAGGACTTCTACATTTATATATTTGCTAGTAGGATATTTGTTTGTTTTTATGAAGTTTTTGTGTAAACAATGACGTGTTTCATAAGATGTAGTGTGTATTTATATTCATACATATATGTATAAAACCAGATTATGATAATGTTATATATATTCATTTGATTATTGCAATTAAAATATGTATTACTATAATTTCAAATATAGAAAATCAAATTTTATATATAAGGACCACAACTTACTGGTCCTAAAAAGCCCACTAAACTGGTGGTTAAAAAACAATGAAGCACCAGTTGATCTTATATAATAGGACCAGTAGATATAGTCCCTGAAAATATTAAGGACCAGAAATCAGGTCCCTAAAACAATTTTTTAGAACCAGTTTTATACCATCCATAGAAACTTTTAAGGACCAGGTGGATCATCCCGTCTTAATTAACATTAGTGACGGAGCCTATAGCGACGGGGTAGAGACTAGGTTTTCAGGTCGCTTTTTCCCTTTAGGGACTAGATTTTTACTTTTAGAGACCAGTTTTCCCTTCGTTATTGACCGTTTTTCTTGTAGTGCAAAGGGACTCGGCGATCACCAAGCCTTCATTTATTTGTTCTTTCAGCTCACTTTGTTCCTTTTGGCAAATTAGTGTCCATGCTTTGTTCGTCAATCCAAATACCTGGAAATCAAGGGTCTTACATCAGTTAGTGCCACAAAACAAGCATTTGAGGACACAAAAATCTATCCAAATAAAGCCCTAAATGAGTCAAAATCGTGGACTCATCAACACCCCCAACTTAAACTTTTGCTTGTCCTCAAGTAAAACTCAAGTTCAGCAGTTCAAAAAGGACGCCTCAAATAGTGCTACACAAGACTCAATCATGAATGCACACAAAAAGGCTCAACTTACTCATGCAAGGATCAATTTTGCACTCAAAAATTTAAGTTGTGACTCACCATTATCAAAGATTCTTAAGTTCACAATACTTTCTTCAAATGCAAGTTCAAGCTCAACAAAGGTACTCAAATGCCCTCACACAAAGATGATTCCATATTCACACACTAAGGTTCAACAATTAATAGCTCCGGAATCACAATCAACACTCACACTCACAAAGATGAACACAATGCATGATTTTACCCATAGGTTTGCCCTTATTTTCCAATCAACACTTGTTTTAGCTCACTCAAGGTCAAAAAGGTCTTTTCAGGGCTTGTAACGGGGCCGAGTGTAATGGTATGGTCATTTGGGCTCAATGGTTGATATCCTCATGAAATGTAGTGTGAACAACATTTCATTTCCTTTTCCTCTTCATTCTTATTTATGCTCATAAGTCACCCCATTATTCCTTTTTCATGAAACTTTGGACACCCTATTTCTTTTTGCAACTTTATTTCAAAACTTTTTCATTCTTCTTTTCTTTTTCTCTTTTTTTATAGAGAGGTTCCATCGTTTTCACAACCATGGATCAAGGGGGACTTTTTTGCATTTCCTGGTTTACCTTTTCTTTTCACCACACCCCCAACTTAGGCTTTTGGCCTAAGTTGGCTATTCAAACCAACCACATGTCATGAGGATTAAGGGTGAAGGGATAAAGAAAGGTCACAATTTGCACCAAGTTTCTTCCAAGAAAAGGGTTAAGGCTCAAAGGGTGCTCAAATAAAGATCACACACTCACTTGGTAGGTCACAAAAGAGGTATAATGTCAAATTGTTTCACACTTTAAAAATTTGTTGCTAAGATCATTTCAAGAGCTCACATCACTTGGTCAACCGGACAAACGGGGTAAATTAATAGTGTCATCACATATGGTTCACGGTAAGCTCATCACACAAGGCATTGACACCAAAGTCAAACAATATTCCACACTTTCCCTAGTGTGCAATGTTTATTACAAGAGACTCAATTTGATAACCGGCTAGTCACAACGAGATGCAAAAAGTGCACATATTGCCTATGCAACTTCATTTGGCCTCATCGTAGACACACATTCATTTTTGTTCGATTATGAGCACTATTTAAGTCATCGATATTGATCAAGAACGATACTCAAATTTGCAAGAAAATAGCCACATTCATACGCAGTCAAGAGGTGACACAAATTTTTTGGAAGGGTCCAAAAATCTTCTAATATTAAAAAGTGAGCCACAAGCTAAAATATCCACAAAAGCAGTATCAAAACACAATATATAGCTCAAAAACATCATCAATCATAAGAGAAAGGTATGGAAATACCTCACCCCACCACAAACAAAAGCAATTTATCCTCAAATGCAAGAAAATATCCAAAAAGTCAATAAAAAAAAGATATAGAGGGAGGTAAAGAAAATTTTTGTCTACACAGTTGCTCCATTGTGGGGGCATTAGTGCCCGGTGTAGTACTCTGAACCTGGGTCTCAGTAACTGATAAGTCCACAATTTGGACTCATCTAGGGCTTTATTTGAATAGAATTAGTGTCCTCAAATGCATATTTTATACCAATAACTGATGTAAATCCTTGAATTTCAGGTATTTGGATTGAGGAACAAAGCATGGACACTATTGAGGAAAAAAGAACAAGGCAACTGAAAGAATGAAGAAAAGAAGGCCTACGGATCGTCTAACCCATTGGGCGAGTCACCGAACGGCCTTAGCCTCACCTAATATTTCAGTGTGCCAAACCCTGAAGGAGAAAATCAAGTCGGTGATAGAAAGAAGCACTAGGTGAGTCACCGAATGGTTCCGCGATGCAGTGTCATATCGCCCAAAGTTACAGAACTTGAAGATGCTGAAGGCCAAAGCAAAAAGGCGATGGAATTGACCAAAGGGCAAATCGCCGAGTGGATCGGTGATCCCGACTTACTGCGCCGATTGGACCTCCTCAGCACATTTTTTGACACCTATAAATACTTGTTTCAATTTTTTGCTTAGAATCTGGATTTGTGTGGAATTATATTTTTGTTCAGTTTTTGAAGTTTAGAGCTTAGAACTGATTAGAGAGACAATATTTCCTTAGCTTTTATGATTTGAAGATTTCCATTTCTAAGAAAATGGAAGTGGGTGTTGAAGATTTTTCATCTTAGACCTTTGTAAAGACTATTTCAATCCTACCCAGTTGATGGAAACACAACTTGGTAACGATTTTTACCTTTTTACTATATCTAGCTAAAACCCCAATTCTTGGGATATGATTATGTGATTATGGGTTGATTTAACTATTGGGTAATGTTAATTGATAGTTTATTTGCTGTTTAAAAGTGATTTCGTTCAGTAATTGTCGTTGAATTTAATGGGTTGTAGTTGCAACTACAATCTTAACTTCGTGTTTTTAGCTTGCTCGAGAGAGAGGTTTTTAAAACAAAATTACTGAATCGATGGTCTGTGGGTATTGGGTTATCATAGGTTCAGCTCGAGAGAGTGAATCCTAAACCCTTTTCCACACATTCAGCTTGAGAGAGTGAATGGACTAAAGCAAAGGTTGTTTCATTGCTGCTTATTGGTGTTCGAGAGAAACCAATTTGATTCGGGGTAAATTGTCCAAGAGAAATTTTACCCCCACTAAAGTTTAGCTTATTCACTGATTTACAGCTGTTTACTATTAATTGCAATTACCCGGTTGTTTACCTTAGACCATAATCCTATCACATCCCAAGAATCCTGTCTCCATATTCGTATTTATGTGTTATTTACTGTTTTAGTTGATAGTACAAACAAACCCCATTTATATTTGACACTTGTGTCACCTATAATTTAAACCATGCTTTTATTCGTAAATGTTTTTAGCTATGATTGACTTGAACATATTTATTCTTGAGTACAAACCACCCCCTTGGGACTCGACTCCAACTCACTAGTTGGGTTATATTACTATTGAACGGTCGTTGATGCTTAGTATTGGATGAAGTATCTTTGATAGCGTTTATCAAAATAGCGCCGCTGTCGGGGAGTGGTGTTACTTGAGAAATTTTAGTTAAGTTGAATGTTGTTCTTGTTAGTTATAGTGATACTTACTTAATTTTTAGTGTTGTTTTGCTTGTTTGTGTTGAAACAGGAAAAATGAGTGTTAATGGTGACCAAATGGACCACCCCCTTTTGAGATTTTTTAATCTTAGGGATAACCTCCTAACGTTCAAGCAATTGAGGGGTGAGACTATCCATGAGATGTGACCAAGATTTAAGGCATTACTAAAGCAGTACCCAGTTAATGGAATTCCAGATAAATTGATACATGAATGCTTCTATAGAGGTCTTAGCCCCAAAAATTGAAGCGGCGTTGATCAACTTTTTGTAGGTTGTTTGATACAACAACCCTATGAAGTAGTAGCCCAACTCCTTGATGGCATGATTAAGGCCAATGAGGAAACAAGAAAAGACCAAGAATGGGCCGCATTGTTGACTCAGCTGGATGTCTTGTCCAAGAAGGTCATGGAGTTGGAAGCAAGGTCCAACAAGAAGGACAAGTACCTTCCCCCTCACGAGTGTCAAAACATGAAGCAGCAAGAGGGTGGACAAAAAGAAGAGGTCCTCTCACTTATTCTACACAAAATCGAAGAACAAGATAGAGTATTGAATGAGATAAAAGAGGATATCTTAATGATTAATCAGACAACAACCTCCCATTCCATGATCATTCAGGTATAAGAAGCCCAGATAAACCAAGTGTTATCGTGTCTCTACCTACAGCATAAAGATGGGTTGCCTAGTGATACTATGGCCGACCCCAAAAATGAGGTTTCATCGTGGACTTGTGTCGTGTCACGACGTTAACTAAGACGCTACTTGGGAGGCAACCCAAGACACCTTATCACTTTATTTTTGCTTTAATAAATAATGGTGTGTTGTTTGTGTAGGACAAAGTGTGGAAAGTGAGTGAATAGTGCAAATAAGTGAGCCAAAGGTCCAGTCGGTGCATTGCCGAAGAGGTCAGCGACCCCGACCCAGACCGCCATTGGACGCAAGAAAGTTTTACATTGGAGTCTGTAAAACTCGGCGAGCCCAGTAAATTATTGGCGAGTCCCGACAAGGTCGGCGATCGCAATCTATACCGTCGTTTGGACCTCCAAATCAACTCAGGGCCCTGTAAAACTCAGCGAGGTAAGTGATTACTCGGTGTGTCGCCGAGTGGTTCGGCGAGCACGACTAATGTCGCCAAATGGGCGAGAATTGGACGGTTTTTAAAAGGCCAAAGGTTTAAACTTCCAACTCTTTTACTTTCCCTCACTTTTTATCTTCCCAAACTCACACCTGCACTCTAGTTTCTATATTTCATGCTTTTTCTTCTCATTTTAGTCATCATATTTGTGTCTGGGGTGGATTATATTGCCACCTAGCATTTCAAAAATATTTTAATCGGCATCTAAGGTTGGTTTTCCGAATCCCGAATTTATTTTTAGAAATTTTGTACTCATTTACAGTGATCGCCTCTCTGATCTTAACTCCATTTGCTTGTGCCTGTGAAAATCTTGCATGTAGTGTTTATATTGTCAAAATCCTGTATTTTTGTGCCTTAAAATCAATTAAATCTTTTGGGGTTGTGCTTGCATGTTGCTTAAGTTAGTTGGGTGAAGTCTGAGTAGCCTGTATTTGTGCCAAAAGATGTAACTTGCCCAATAACAGAGCGAGTGACATCATTCTTAAGGGCAAAAGTAATCAATTGGCCAAATTTGGCAAAATCGGGAGAAGTCTGAGTATCCCGAGGTAATGGATGTTATGGGTCATACTTTAATTTGACTAGTGCATGCTTTGATTTTGTTTTTGGGGGTTGCGGGGTTGAATTCGAGAAGTTGGGTTGAAAGTAGGCACGTTGGGTTTGGCTAGCTGGGCGGTTCACCGAAGTTCCCCATCTCACCTTTAATTTCATGCTAAACGTGTTGTTGAATTCTGTAACTTTCAGCGATAAGCCTGAGGTCGCCGAAGGCACTCGGCGACTCGCCGAAAGTCTTTTTGATCACCATTTGTCTGCACCCCTGTATCATTTTTGAACTATAACTTTTGGCGGGATGACCCTTACTTGCAGAAAGTCCTTACCAACGCCGACTTGTCAAAATATTCTAAAATTTTGGAGCCTATCCTTTCGGCGGGACCAATCTAGCTCGTCAAAGAGATTTGGTGACTCGCCGAGTAGTTCAGCGAGTCTGTCTGCAACATTTTTTTTTTGCTTTTGTTTGAAGGTTTTCTAACTTTTTCCTGATGTTTTGCAGATATGGTAAAGACCAATACTTTCATGCCAC
This sequence comes from Solanum tuberosum, assembly GCF_000226075.1. NCBI lineage: Eukaryota > Viridiplantae > Streptophyta > Magnoliopsida > Solanales > Solanaceae > Solanum > Solanum tuberosum. The sequence goes on along the minus strand of NW_006239307.1, from coordinate 304,401 downwards.
CCTAGAAAAGAGCCCGGGATATCACAATAAATGAAGGGGGGTCAAATCCTCCCAAGAAGGGAAGACAAGAACCTCCACCTGGAGATAAAGGCAAGGGAAAGAGGCCTATTTTTTACAGAGGGACTACTCCCCGAGACCCCTATATTCCTTCATGGGTCTGGGGTTTCTATGCAGTTGTGCAGGTCTTTTTAGCAGATACACTCTTGGCAGGTCCTAGTGGGTCTGGTACTGCTGTTTCTTCTGAGGTGACTCCGGGTACTGATGCCCAACTCTAGACTGATGCACCGGGCACTGATGCTCAGACAGATGGAGCGATTGTGTAGACTGGATCCCATCTTTACCTCCCTCTCTGTCTTACTTTATTTCACTTTTTGGATATTTTTTGTTTGTATTTTGAGGACAAAATGTTTTATTTGTGGTGGGGTGAGGCCCACCTTTTGTGATCTTGTGACTCTCTGGTTTTGTTTATATATTGGGTTTTGAGCTGAAATTGCGTTTTATACACTGCATCTTATGGATGTTTCAATTGTGGCTCTATGTTTTTAATTGTAAATGATTTTTAACCCCTTCCAAAAAAAAATTCCACCTCTTGTTTGTGTTGAATGTGGTTGTTCTTTTGTAAATTTGAGTATCGGTTTTGATCAATATCGATGACTTGAATAATACTCATAATCGAACAAATATGAATGTACGGCTATGATGAGGCCAAATGAAGTCGCATAGCCAATATGTGAACTCTTTGCATCTCGTTGTGACTAGCCAAGTATCGAACTGAGTCTTTTATGATGAACATTGCACACTAGCAAAAGTGTAGAGCTTTGTTTGACTTTGGTGTCAATGCCTTGAGTGATGAGCTTAACGTGAACCATCTGTGATGACACCTAGAATTTGCCCCGTTGGTCCGGCTGACTAAGTGATGCAATCTCTTGATATGATCTTAGGCAACTTTTAAGAGTGAGAAACAATTTGACATTATACCTCTTTTGTGGCCTACCTTGTGAGTGTGTGAACCCCTTTTGAGCACCCTTTGAGCCTTAACCTTTTTTTGGAAGAAACTCGATAACATTGTGACCTTTTATTGATCCATTACCCATAATCCTCATGATTTGTGGTTTGTTTGAATAGCCAAAAAGCCTAAGTTGGGATTGTGGTGAAAAGAGAAGGTAAATCAAGGAGTGCAAGAAAGTCCCCTTTTACCCATGTTTTGAGAAAAATGAAACCCCTCCATACAAAAAAAAAGAGAGAAAAAGAAGAAAATAATGAAAAAGAAAAAAGAATAGAAAAAGTTGTGGAATAAAGTTGTGAAAATACAAAAAGAAATGGGGTTTCCAATAATCCATCGAAAGTGAATAATGGGATGACTTGTGAGCACGAATGAAAAATGATGAAGAAAAGGAAACGAAGTGTTGTTCACACCACATCTCATGTGGACTATAGCCATTGAGCCTAAATGACCATACCTTTGCACTCAGCCCCATTACAAGCCTTAAGACCTTTTTGATCTTGAGTGAGCTGAAACAAATGTTGGTGGGAAAATATGGGCAAACCTATGGGTGAAATCATACATTGTGTTCGTCTTTGTAAGTGTGAGCGTTGCATTTGATTTTGGAGATTTATATTATGAACCATTGTGTGTGAATATGTAATCATTCTTTGTGTGAGGGAATTCGAGTACCGTTGTTGAGATTGAACTTGCATTTGAAGCAAGTATTGTGAGCTTGGGATTCTTTGATATTGGTGAGTCACAACTTGATTCTTTGAGTGCACAACTGATCTTTGCATGAGTAATTTGAGTCTTTTTGTGTTCATTCATGATTGAACCTTGTGTAGCACTGTTTGAGACACCCTTTTTGAACTACTGAACTTGAGTTTTACTTGAGGACAAGCAAAAGTTTAAGTTGGAAGTGTTGATGAGTCCGCGATTTGGACTCATTTATGTCTTTATTTCAATAGATTTAGTGTCCTCAAATGCATATTTTGTACCAATAACTGATGTAAATCCTTGAATTTTACGTATTTGGATTGAGGAACAAAGCATGGACACTATTGAGCAAAAAGGAACAAGGCAGTTGAAAGAACGATGAAAAGAAGGCATGAGGATCAACTAACCCATTGGGCCAATCGCCAAACGGCCTTGGCCTTACCTAATGTTCAAGTGTGCCAAGCCCTGAAGAAGAAAATCAAGTCGGCGATAGAAAGGAGCAGTCGGCGAGTCGCCGAACGATTCAACGATGCAGCGCCAAATCTCCCAAAGTTACATAACTTGAAGATGTTGAAGGCGAAAGAAAAAAGGCGATGGAATTGACCAAAGGGCGGATCGCCGAGTGGATTGGCGATCCCGACATATTGCGCCGACTGGACCGCCGCAGCACACTTTTTGACAACTATAAATATTTGTTTATATTTTTAGCTTAGAATCTGATTTTGTGTGGAATCATATTTTTGTTCAGTTTTTGAAGTTTAGAGCTTAGAACTGAGTAGACAGACAATATTTCCTTAGCTTTGAAGATGTGAAGATTTCCATTTCTAAGAAATTGGAAGTGGGAGTTGAAGATTCTTCATCTGAGACCCTTGTAAAGACTATATCAATCCTACCCAGTTGATGGAAACACAACTTGGTAACGATTTTTACCTTTTTACTACGTCTAGCTAAAACCCCAATCCTTGGGGTGTTATTATGTGATTATAGGTCGATTTAACTGCTGGGTAATGTTAATTTATAGTTTATTTTCTGCTTAAAAGTGATTTCGTTCAGTAATTGTGGTTGAATTTAATGGGTTGTAGTTGCAAATACAATCTTAGCTTCGCGTTTTTGGCTTGCTCGAGAGAGAGGTTTTAAAACTAAAATTTCTGAATCAATGGTCTGTGGGTATTGGGTTGTCATGGGTTCAGTTCGAGAGAGTGAATCCTAAACCCTTTTCCACACATTCAGCTTGAGAGAGTGAATGGAGTAAAGCGAAGGGTGTTCTTCATTTCTTCTTATTGGTGTTCGAGAGAAACCAATTTTATTCAGGGTAAATTGTTCGAGAGAAATTTTACCCCCACTAAAGTCTAGCTTATTCACTGATTTGCGGTTGTATACTATTAATTGCAATTACCCAGTTGTTTACCTTAGCCCATAATCCTTTCACATCCAAAGAATCTCGCCTCCATATTCGTATTTTCGTGTTATTTACTGTTATAGTCGATAGTACCAACAAACCCCCTTTATATTTGACACTTGTGTCACCTATAATTTAAACCATGCTTTTCTTCGTAAATATTTTTAGTTGTGATTGACTTGAACATATTTATGCTTTTCTATTGATTCTTGAGTACGAACTACCCTTGGGACTCGACCCCAACTCACTAGTTGGGTTATATTACTATTGAACGATCATTGATGCTTAGTATTGGATGAAGTATCTTTAATAGTGTTTATTAGTACCCGAAGTCACATCAACAATACCGGATTCACTAGGAGCTACCAAAGGTGTGTCTGCCAAATATGTCTACACACCTACATTGACCATGGCCTCCTCAGTTTCCGTAAGGCCCTCTTAAGAAGCCTCTTTAACAACCTCAAGCATCTCCACATCCGTCTTAGCCTCAGACTCGAGGTCATCTACCTCCTTAGCTCAGACATCATCTCCGGTGGTAGCCGGAGGCATATCAGGCTCAACTGGCACATCTGGGATCTCCACCGTCCCAAAAATCATAGACATGTCAGTGGACTTCAGCTGGTCCACATCTCTTCTCAGCGCAGCAATAGCGGCCTTTAGAGCCGTCACCTCCTCGGTGGCCCCTTGGCCACGCTCACACACCACTATCCTAGCTACAAGGGAATCAATTGTAGCACTCAAAGGTGTCATAACATCAGTAAGGGCTGCCTAAGTCATGCCTGGAATAGAGGCCTCAAGTCTGGCAGCATGGCGATCAGCAAAATGGGCTACCTACCCCATCTATATCAATGCAGCCTGGGTGAGTGGAGGTCGAGCAGCAGCAGCAGTACCAGGTCTAGGGGCAAAGAAGTAGTGGAGGAACTGGGAGTAACAGAAGGTGCAGCACTAGATGTACCTGAAGGCCCATTGGCCGGAGTAGACAAAGGTGCCTCTGCAAGTAATGTATCACTATCCACACCCGGGGAAGAGTCCATCGGGGCTGCCTTCTTATTCTCTGCCTCATCCTTCAGATACTCCGCCTCTATCCTATGGATGTCGGTAGAAGACGTAGGAATCACTTCCATGTTCTTCTACTCATCTTTAGGTACTCGAGCTCATCTGCACAGCTTGGTAATTAATACCGGGAATGGTAGGGAAGTTTGTCTCTACTTGGCCCTCATCAGCATCTCCTGGGTAATGAGCATCCCCAAGTTTAGCCTTGTACCATCAATGATGTAACCAAAGACAGGCTGCTTTGGTGTGCCAGAGAATTGACTCATTCTGGGATGGCATGAGAGTACTACTGATAAAGCAAAATCAGAACCTAGTTGCAATGTTGACGTCCTTCTTCTCAGTGAATGCTCCAATCTCAAGCCACCTGGGAGTACCATCTGAAATCAGAGGAACCAAACACTTCTTCATGTTCTCCAACGTTTTTGTCCTAATCATGTGCTGGAATTCATCTTCAATATCATTCGAGCACTCCAGAACTGCATTGATAGCATCGCTATCACACTTCACCTTTTTACCTCTGACAACCACAAAGTCAACCGGCTTAAATTTTGTTGCCGGTTTCTTCCCTTGTGGTATCAAGTCACTGTAAGCACTATAGAATTCTCTGACCCAAATCAAAATGTACGAGCCACGGGGCTTGGTGAAGAGCTGGAATTTGTGGTACTTCAGACAACTCATGATCTCTGGGTACCTATCAATGACACCATCAGTCGACAACAACTTCTCCTCTATGATGGTCCTCAGTCTCTCACTCTTCAGTCTATTCATAGACCAGGGAGGAGGAACCTGTAGTGGTGATGCTAGGACCATGGCCTGTGCTGGAGCGGGAGGAGTAGCGGTGGCATGGGGAGTCCTGATCCTAGATGGATCATTCATCCTCTTTGATCACAACTACGTTTTCTGGCTACTAGTAACTCATCTTTAGGCTCAAAAATTGCAGCATGATGCTCCTGGTGCTCACCCTCACTCTTAGAAGTGGTTAGGTGAGTGGCATAGATGCCGTCACTGTCGAAGCTGGCCTCCGGTGATGCAGCTGAAGGTGCCTTGCCCTTTCCCTTCCCACCTGATGTAGGAAGCTTAGTAGCCTTTGCCTTGGATGCAGTTGCATCCTCGTTGAATTTTATTCCCTTGGCCTGCTTACGGGGCAGCATGTCTCTTCCGGCCACTTTTGGTCTAGCCATGTATGCAAAAACATCACAAAGAATTAGGAACAGTTCAAGAAAATGCAAAGAAAAATGATTGCAGACAGACTCGCCGAACCGGTCGGCGAGTCGCCGAATCGCTTAGGCGAGCCAGATCGTGTTCGCCGAAAGGATTGGCTCAAAATTCTCCAGAAAATTTGGCATGTCGGTAATGGGAAGGGCCTTTCGATGAATCGCCAACAGCATTCGATGAGCCAGGACTAGCCCGCCGAAAGTTAAAGTGCATTTTCGAGGTTAGGGGAGTAGAAAGGGCGATTAAGAAGGAGGTTCGGTGAGTCGCCGAGTGCACTCGGCGAACTCAGGCTTCTCGCCGAAAGTTACAGAACCTAAAATCCAAATTTAGAATGAAATTAAAGGTGATAAGGGGGATTCGGCGAGCTCGACCCAGCTCGCCAAATGACCTAACTTGCCTGCTTTCAACCCCAACTTCCAAATTCAACCCTGTAGCCCCCAAAAACAAAATCAAACCATGCGCTATTTCAATTAAACTAAGACCCATTACACCCATACCCCTGGGATACTCAGACTTCTCCCGATTTGGCCAAATTTGGCCATTTGATGTCTTTTGCCCTTAGGAATAACGTCAAACGCTCCATCATCGTGTAAAATACATTATTTAGCACAAATGCATGTTACTTAGACTTCACCCCTCAAGAACCAACATCAACAAAGAAACACCCAACAATTTTGACCAATTTAAGGCATGCAACATTCGGGAAATCAACGATATCAACAACTTAGGTAAGATATTCGAATTAAAATAGGCAATCAAGTATACAATTACGAATCAGAGAGGCCCAACACACTTCACTAAGATAAAATCACTTGCAAATGAGTAAAAGTCGCTAAATAAATATTCGCGGTTCGAAAAATCAACATTTGAAGTTGAATAATCAAGTTGAAAAGTTAGGCGGCAAAGAAATCCAACTCCTAACGCAAACTTGATGACTAAAATGCGTTAAAAATAGAAAATAACGGAAAATCTATTTCGGGTGCGGGTTTGGCAAGTTGAAAACTGAGGGAGTGTGAATGATTTTGAACTTTTGGCCTTTAAAAACCATCCAGTTCTCGCCCAGTCAGCGACATAAGTTTTGCTTGCCGACCCACTCGGCGACACGCAGAGTGGGCACTTACCTAGCCGAGTTATACAGGACCTCCAGTTAATGTGGGGGTCCAAACGGTAGACAAAATCAAGATCGCCGACCTGTTCAGCGATTCACCAATATGCTCCTGGGCTTGCCGAGTTTTACAGACTCCAATTTTGAAATGTCTTGAGTCTAATGGCAGTCCAAGTCGGGATCGCCAACCTCTTCGGCGAGTCGCAGACTGGACGTTTTACTTGCCAATCTACACTGTTCAAACACATTCCAAACTTTAACCTGCACCATCAACACACGATTATTTCACAACCCAAAAAGAAAGCAAATAAAACATGGGTTACCTCCCAAGCAGCTCCCTATTTAACGTCGCGGTACGACACAAGTCCACACTCAAACCTCATTCTTGGGGTTGGCCATAGTGTCATTAGGCAACCCCCATTGATGTCTCAAGTTTAAATGAGACAAGAGATGACCCATTTGGGTATCCAATTGCTTGATCGAGACGGAATGAAAGGTAACCGTCTTGCTAAGGGTCGACACATCTTCTTTCATTTATTTCAAAATCGTGTACTATCCCTTAACTTTGTTGAGGATAGGAGAAAGCATATCCTCCAACTGACCACCCTCAGAATCCTTTGGCTTTTGGAATTTATGGGAAGGAACATATCTATCATTCTCCCCGTCTCTGTCTTTCCAAGTGGGGTTACGGTCTCTCCACTCTCTATCACGATCCTTCCAACTTTCCTCCCTGTTCCAACCTTGGTTACCACCCTGCCTCGGGTAGTTTTAACGATAACCACCACCTTGGTTTGCTAGGAAGTTCACCTCTTCGTTGTACAAAGCCTCAAACTTGGCCTCGTCAAGATTAACACATCCGACACCCATGGCATTGACACTTCAAGCACCAGCTCCCATGATATTTTTGGACAATGATAAATTGTGTCATGATCTTGGCCATGTTCTGGTCCCTCTCCTGATCTTTCTCAAGCTGCTCCTTGGTCAGTTTAAATGTGAGAGGGGATACCTGCTCGCGGGTGTACTAAGCCCGGTTAATAGTGGTCATGCCATCCAAGAGATGGGCTGCTATCACATAAGGACGTTGCATTAAACCTCCTGGAGAAAGTTGGTCAGCAACGCCTTTGTTTACCGAATCAAGGCTACGGTAAAAATATTGCAGCAAAACGTAGTCAGGTAAACCATGGGTTCGGCATTGTAGCACCAACTTCTTGAATTGCAGCCAAGTCTCATGAATTGGCTCATCCTCCAAATGCTTAAAGCTCTGAGTATTGTCCTAAAGAGTCATCATATTCGAATGAGGGAAAAAATACACTTGAAATGTGGTGACCAGCTCTTCCGATGAAGTGATTGATTCTCATGGAAATTCAGCCAGCCACTTACATACTTCTCCCATAAAACAGAACAGGAACAACCTCAATCGGACCGACTCTTGGGATATGTCCTTGAAGGAGAACGGGCTGCAAACATCAACAAAGTTTCTAGTGTGCTCATGGGGATCCTCATGAGACAGCCCACCAAACAAACCTTTCAATTGCAAAAGCTACAATATCGTGCTTGTAATATGGAAAACAGCGTTCCCTTTCGCTGGAAGCAAGCGAATGGCACCAATTACACCCATAAGATGGGGGTCATTAGCATTAGGCTTGTTGACATCATTGAGGTTGCCGATGTAATCTTGGTGGCCTACTTGGCTACCATTGCTTCCGTTCACACTCATACTTTTTATTTCAAAACACAAACAAGCAAACACAAACTAGAAGTAAGTAGATTCGACTATAACTAACAAGAACAAAATTCAACTTAACTAAAGAATCTTAACCAACACCACTCCCCGGCAGTGGCGCCATTTTGATTGAATAACGTTATCAAAGACACTTAATCCAGTTCTAAGTGTCAATGATCGTTAGTCAATATAATAACCCAACTAACTGAGTTGGGGTCGAATCCCACAGGGAGTGGTATGTGTTTAAGATTCAAGAGTAAAGTATGAATATGCTCAAGTCAATCATAGGAATAGACATTATCGAAGGAAAACATAATTCAAATTAGGGGTGACACGAATGTCAAATAAGGGGGTTTTGGTTTTAACTATCATCGACAACAACATCAAATAACACGAATTTAATAATAATGAGACGGGTTCTTGGGATGTGATTAGATTATAGGCTAAGGTATAAATGGGTGATTGCAACTATTAATAAATAGGTGTAAATCAGTGACTAAGCAAGACTTTAGTGGGGATAAAATTTATGTCGAACAATTTACCCCGAATCAATTTGGTTTCTCTCTAACACCAACAAGAAGGCAATTAAGAACAACCTTAGCTTTAGTCCATTCACTCTCTCGAGCTGAATGTGTAGAAAAAGGTTTAGGATTCACTCTCTCGAGCTGAACCCATGACAACCCAATACCCATAGACCATCAATTCAGTAATCTTGGTTTTAAAACCTCTCTCTCGAGCAAGCCAAAAACACGAAGGTAGAATTGCATTTGCAACTACAACCCTTTAAGTTAAACCACAATTACTGAATGAAATCACTTTAAACAGCATTTAATCTAACAATTAGCAATACCCACAAGCTAAAACTAACAATTAGCAATACCCATAAACTAAATCAGCCCATAATCACATAATCACACCCCAAGAATTGGGGTTGTAGCTCGACATCATAAAAAGATAAAAATTGTTACCGAATTGTGTTTCTATCAACTGGGTACGATTAATTTTAGCTTTACAAAGGTCGAAATAGAGGAATCTCAAAGACCCACTTCCAATTTCTCAAAAATGGAAAATTTCAATTCTTCAAAGCTAAGGAAAAGTTGTCTAAAAAACTCAAAGTTCAAAACTCAAAAATTACTCTAAAGAATGTTCAGAATAAAATTTGATACTAAACATAATGTTTGAAAATGTATTTATAGTCGCCAAAAATATGTTGCGAAGGACAATTTGTCGCAGTAAGTCGGGCTCGCCGAACAAGTCGACGATCCATCCTTTGGTCAGTTCCATCGCCTTTTTGCTTTAGCCTTCATCATACTCAAGTTATGTAAATTTGGGTGATCCAACACTGCATCACGGAACCATTCGACGATCCGTCGACTGCTCCTCTCTCTCGCCAACTTGATTTTCTCCTTCAGGGCTTGGCACACTGGAACTTTAGGCGAGGTAATGGCCATTAGGCAAGTCACCAAAGGGACTCGGTGATCATCAGGCTTTCATTTCTTCGTTCTTTCAGCTCACTTTGTTCCTTTTTACAAATTAGTGTCCATGCTTTATTCCTCAATCCAAATACCTGGAAATCAAGGGTTTTACATCAGTTGTGTTGCATGTATGTATGTGAATGTTGTATTATTGATCACACTAATTGTAAATGAGTATGAACAAAAAACTATATGCCATAAATCACCTCTTAATTATATGATTGTGAGAATGTACATTGTGATTGTTATAGTGGTATGTTGAATGGAGCGGGTGTCACGTACCAACACACTAACTGGGATCAGATGTCACGTACCGACATAAATATTGGAACGGGTGTCACGATCCGACACACTAACTTGGAACAGGTGCCACGATGCAGTACACTAACTGTTTGGGTTTGGGTTCCATGAGAGGACCAATGACTTGTTATACATATGTATGTTGTTGAGAATGTGAAATTGTACATTGATCCTGAAATCATATTGATATTGTATGTGTTCGGTGTATGCATGTTTATGATGTTGTAATGACTTGCTTATATTGCACTTAGTGGGATAGCCGCGTGATTCTATCAGTACACTGTGGTTGTGTACTGATACTTCACTTTCTCTTTCTTTGTTGAGTACAAGGCATCTTCAAGCGGCTATTGACAGACCTCATCTAGAAGATCAGTGATCGTCATCGAATTCAAGGGTTAGCCGGTTCTTTCGGGCTGCCTTGAGTTCTTCTTTTCTTTAGTCCATTTCTTCGGACTTAGACTAGTTCTTTAGATAATTCTCCTGTTTAGTTTGGGTTGTACCCATTTCCTTAGATTTTCTTTTTTGGTTCATTGTTAGATGTTTTGGTACATTGACTTTCAGGTTCTAGGGAATAATTTCCGCAATGTTTTATTAGATCTTTTGGAGTTTATGGGAACTCTACTTTAATTCTACATTTAAACCTGCTTCCGCATCTTTAAATGTGTAGTTTTATGGTTAGTTGGGTTGTAGTAATGGTTCTCCATCGGAGGGTTAGTATGGGTGTCAATCACGATGGTCTGGGTCGTGACAAAGTTGGTATTAGAGCCCTAGGTTCGTTGATCTCAACGTACCAAAACTAGTCTAGTAGAGTCTTGTGGAACGATACGGAGACGTCTGTACTTTTCTTCGAGAGGCTATAGGACTTTAGGAAATCTCTCTCTTTTCTCTTGTCTCCTTTCATTCTATAACTTGGTTCCAATTGGTATCTGGTGATCCAAATTGGTATCTAATATCTTTCACTCTTCTATCCATACATGGTTAACACTAGGTTCAACGACATTAGGCTCGTAGCTCCTGTTAACACGCTAGCTGATGAATCCACAGCAAGAGGTTGCGGTCGAGGCAGGGGTAGAGGAAGAGTAAGGGGTAGAGGTCGGGGAAGGGTAGCACATACTAGGGATTGAGCTCCAGTTAAGGATGCTCCCAGAAATGAGAATCCTCTTGCGCATCATGAAGAGATAAAGGAGAATATTGAGGTTGAGGGTGAGGAGAATGTTGGACAAGAGGAAGAGGTGCATGCTAAGACTACATGTATTCCTCCCTTAGACCCAGTGTTAGCTCAACAGATTATGTCGTTCTTGAAAGGATTGGTTGGTCCTGGAGTGCTTTCCTCTGTTCAAGCAACTGAAGCTCCCGCCAATCCCCCTATTGATATCACTGTACCCAGGTGGGTGGAACTGTAGGTAATGATGCTTTCTGCCATCCTTTGTTGGGTCCTGTTATGACTGGTAATGAGCATGAGATGTTGACTAAGTTCTTGAAATTGAAATCGCTGGTGTTCCATGGTTCTGAGAGTGAGGACGCCTATGAGTTCATCCTAGATTGTTATGAGAGACTTCATAAGTTGGGAATTGTCTATCAGCATGGAGTAGAGTTTGTGACCAGGGCTAGGCTAAGCAGTGGTGGAGAGCTTATGTGGAATGCAGATCTTCAACTTCACCCCCACTGACTTGGACCCAGTTTCATGCTCTTTTTTCTTAGAAATATATGCCCCGGACCTTGAAGGATCGTAAGAAGGATGATTTCATGGCTTTGGAACAAGGTGGTATGTTTGTGGCTGCTTATGAGGCTAAGTTTTATGCTTTGTCTAGATATGCTACGCAATTGGTGACTACTGAGGAAGAGAGGATCCGCCTATTTGTGAAGGGACTAAATTTTGAGTTGCAGGTATTTTCTGTTCATATGACCTCTAGAAGGAAAAGCTTGAATAAGGTAACAAATTTTGTGAAGAAAGTGGAGGGGCTGAGGCGAGATGGTAAGGCTAAGGCATTGGCTAAGAAAGCCAAGAATTCAGGTAACTTTCAGGGTTCTTACTCCAGAGGTTCAGGGAGGCCGACGCTTGCAGCCCGACCAATCCAATCCGCTATGCCCGCTTCTATAGTTACTCGGGAACTCCACCTCATAATTTGATTCAGGATAGCCAGGGAGCCGCACCTTCGGCGGGCAGTAGACCATCTTTTGATCGTACTTGGTATAACTGTGGAGAGTATGGGCACATGAGGAGAGATTGTCCCCACCCACGAATGTTGGATTTCTCACAACAGCAGTCTAGAGCAGTGGTACCCGCAAGAAATGGTAATAATGGTCGAGGGCGTCCACAAGGTGGGCGAGGAGGAAATCAGCAAGGCCGTGGAGGTCGAGGAAATGGTAATGTTGCCAGAGGTACAGTGCAACAAGGTAGGGAAGCTGGCCGTCAAGATTATAGGGCTCGGTGTTATGCCTCTCTAGGCAAGACCGAGACGGAGGCGTCAGATGCAGTGATCATAGGTACTATTCCTGTCTGTGACCGGATGGCTAATGTGTTATTTGATCGGGGTTCTACTTATTATTATGTGTCCGTGCAATTTGCCTCAGAATTTGCTATGATTTCTGATATACTTGTTTCCCCCCTCCATGTTTCTACTCCAGTTGGACAGGCTGTCATAGTCACCTATGTATATCGTGCTTGTCCTATTTTGTTTGTGGGTCTTCAGACTAGGGCTGATTTGGTGATTTTGGATATGACTGACTTTGATATAATCTTAGGCATGACTTGGTTGTCCCCCTATTATGTTGTGCTAAATTGTAATACTAAGTCTGTGACTCGAGAAATTCTGGGAAGGGAAAAATTAGAGTGGGAATGGGTGTACAAGCCTAAGCTAGCTAAGATCATATCCTCCATTCGGGCTAGGAAACTGGTAGGACATGGTTGTTTGTCTTATTTGGCTCATATTCGGGATGTTGAGGTTGTGTCTCCCTCTATTGAGTCAATTCCCGTGGTGTAAGAATTTAGAGAAGTGTTTCCCACTAATTTTCCTGGTATACTCCCGACAAAGATATAGATTTCTGCATTGATTTAGAGTCGGGTAATCGCCCCATATCTTTCCCTCCACATCGCATGACTCCGGCATAATTAAGAGAGCTTAAGGCTCAAATCCAAGAATTTCTTGATAAAGGATTCATTCGTCCTAGTGCTTCCTAGTGGGGTGCTCATGTATTGTTTGTTAAGAAAAATGATGGTAGTATGAGGATGTGTATAGATTACCGGCAATTGAATAGGGTCACCATTAGAAACAAGTACCCATTGCCTAGGATAGATGATCTTTTTACCAATTGCAAGGTGCATCAGTCTTCTCTAAGATTGACCTAAGGCCTGGTTACCATCAGTTAAAGATTAGGCCAGAGGATGTGCCCAAGATGGTGTTTAGAACCCACTATGGACACTATGAATTTCTAGTTATGTCGTTTGGGTTGACAAATACGCCTGCAACTTTCATGAGTTTGATGAATGGTGTGTTCAAGCCCCTTCTTGATTCGTTTGTTATAGTCTTTATTGATGATATTTTGGTGCATTTCAAAAGTGAGGAAGAGCATGTCGACCATCGTCGTATTGTTCTGGGTGTTCTTGGGAAACAAAGGTTATATGTGAAATTTTCTAAGTACGAATTTTGGTTGACTTCGGTTGCCTTTTTTGGGGCATGTAGTTTCAGAAGAAGGGGTAATGGTAGATCCCCAAAAGATTGAAGCGGTTAAGTATTGGGTTCGACCTAGCTCTTTGACTAAAGTTAGAAGTTTTGTGGGGCTCGCTAGCTACTATCGTCGGTTTGTGAAGAACTTTGCTTCATTTGCCACACATTTGACAAATTTGACCAAAAAGGAGATACCATTTGAATGGACTGAAAAATGCGAGTAGAACTTTCAAAAGATCAAGAATCTCTTGACCACATCACCAATTCTAGCACTACCGATTGAAGGTAAAAATTTTATAGGTTATTGTGATGCTGCACATTCGGGTTTGGGTGTTGTGTTAATGCAAGATAAGAATGCTATAGCTTATGCATCGCAACAGTTGAAGGTGCATGAGAGGAATTGTCCAACACATGATTTAGAGTTGGCAGCGGTAGTGTTTGCTCTTAAGATCTGGCGGCATTATCTTTATGGTGTTAAGTGTGAGGTATTTACTGATCATCGCAGTCTACAACATGTATTCACCCAAAAGGATCTGAATTTGAGACAGCGAAGGTGGATGGAGTTACTCAAGGATTATGATGTGACCATGCAATATCATCCGAGTAAGGCTAAATAGTGGCGGACGCACTAAGTCGAAAGGCAGTGAGTATGGGTAGTTTGTCTTGCTTGAGTATAACTAAGCGACCTTTGGCTAAGGAAATTCAAACCTTGGAATCTAAGTTCATGCAGTTGAGCATCTCAGAGAAAGGTGGGATGCTAGCTAGCATTGAAGTAAGGGCCATGTTCATTGAGAAGATCAAGGGCAAACAGTTTGAGGATGAAAATTTGAATGAGCTTAGAAAGAAGACCGTGAATGGTAAGGCACAAGAGACCACTCTTGATGCGGAAGGTGTGCTCAGTTTTAAAGGAAGGATTTGTGTTCCTAGAGTGGGCGACTTGATTCAGGAATTGTTGACAGAATCCCATGGTTTGCGATATTCCATTCATCTAGGTGTGACCAAGATAGCGGAGTTTGTGGCTAAGTGTCAAAATTGCCAACAAGTAAAGTATGAACATCAAAGGCCTGCAGTGCTTCAGAGAATGCCAATTCCAGAATGGAAGTGGGAAAGGATAGTTATGGATTTTGTGGTTGGTCTTCCCAAGACTTTGGGGAAGTTGATTCTATTTGGGTAGTGGTTGACCGATTGACTAAGTCAGCCCATTTTATTTCGGTCAGAATAGATTATAATGCTCAACAATTGGCAAAGGTTTATGTAAAGGAGATAGTAAGGATGCACGGGGTGCCCCTTTCTATCATCTCAGACCGTGGTATGCAGTTCACCTCCAAGTTTTGGAGGAAATTACATGAAGAGTTGGGCACACAACTCACTTTTAGTACAACTTTCCATCCACAGACAGATGGACAGTAGAGAGGACTATTCAAGTGTTAGAGGACAGGTTGAGGGCATGTGTGATTGATTTTGGAGGGCATGTGTGATTGATTTTGGAGGGCATTAAGATAAGTTCCTACCATTCTGTGAGTTCTCCTATAATAATAGTTATCGCTCCAGCATCGATATGACACCGTTTGAGGCACTCTATGGGAGGGGATGTAGATCACCCATAGGATGGTTTGAGGCTGGAGATGTGAAACCTTTGGAGGTTGATTTAGTGAAGGATGCTCAAGATAAAGTGAGGAGTATTCAAGCTTAGGTTTTAGCAGCCCAAAGTAGATAGAAGAAGTATGCAGACCATAAGGTAAGAGACATGGCCTTTCAGATTGGGGAGAAAGTTCTTCCTAAGGTATCACCTATGAAAGGGGTGATAAGATTTGGCAAGAAGGGCAAGCTAAGTCCATGATACATTGGTCCAGTTGAGGTTCTTGAATATGTAGGGCCAGTGGCTTATATATTGGCTTTACCTCCTAACCTATCGGGAGTTCATCCGGTATTTCATGTGTCCATGTTGAAGAGATATCATGGTGACGGACATTACATCATAAAATGGGACTCAGTGGTGCTAGACAAAGACCTTCAGTATGAGGAGGAACCGATTGCAATTCTTGATCGTGATGTCCGAAAGCTGAGGACCAAAGAGATTAAGTCCATGAGAGTTCAATGGAAACATCGTCCGGTTGAGGAACTTACTTGGGAAACCGAGAAAGACATGCGAGACAAGTATCCCCAGTTGTTCGTCAATTCATGTACTACTCCACCCTTGCTTTAGCCAGTTTTTCCTACTTTGTCACTTGGGGACGAGTGATGGCTAAATTAGTATCTATTGCAACCACCGGTTTTTGTTGTTATAGAAAAGTCAGCGTGGAAAATTTTTGGGCCGAAAAACTTTTTGGTAGTATCTTGAATTTTCCCAACCTAGTCCAGATTTGAATGAAATTGGAGTCAGTGAGTCCTAGGGAAATCTGGTAACAAATGGGAGATCTATTTATTAATTTGAGTACATTAGTACATAGCTAAGACGTTAAGGAACCCGTACGACTTTATGAAATTGAATTCAGGCGAGTAGAACTCCCAAAATCGATCTTAGTGTGAGAGGGTAGTTTTTGAGTGTCATGGGATGAAGGTGTGTTGTGAAATGGGGGTTTGGGAATTTTAATATTGCTCACTGTTTGCATGCAAGCCGCTAAGGCGGGAGTTTCCTGCAAGAGCGGGGCCGCTGTAGCGGGGTGAGGACCGTTATGGCGAGACAGACACTTAAGTCAAAAATAAACCCCAAAAATGTTTTATTCTGCACTTTTCGACTTTGAGAGCTAAGAGACGACCCCAGGTGTTTTCTTGACAGTTTTCCACCATTCTTGAGGCTAAAGGTAAGGTTTTCACTCCCGAATCCATTTTTTGATCCGTAGAACTTAGTTTCTTGGGTCATTATCGATGGGGAAGGGTTTTGATCTGGGATTTATGGTGGAAGAAAGGCTAATGCGGGTATGGGGATCAAGGGTTCGACCTAGGGTTGATTTGATTGATTATAATCCGGGTAATTAAATCTTGTTGATTGATCCTCGCTTTATTATGATTTTTTGTAGACCAAGAACAAGCGGAAAGAATTCGGAAGGGGAAGAATCAAGTTTCTTAGGGGATTCAAGCTTTGTTCGAGGTAGGTGATGGTTGTGATTTCATGTTGTGTGATATATATTTGTACTTGCTTCATTATATTGCATGTATGTATGCAAATGTTGCATTATTGATCACACTAATTGTAAATGAGTATGAATGAACAACTATATGCCATGAATCACCTCTTATTTGTATGATTGTGAGAATGTACATTGTGATTGTGATTGTGGTATGTTGAATGGAGCAGGTGTCACGTTCTGACACACTAACTAGGATAGGATGTCACGTACCGGCATAAATATTGAAACGGGTATCATGATCCGACACACTAAGAATTGCATTGTAAGATTGTTTACCTGACGTTTTGACCGAAGTCAACTGTTCATGATTCAAAAGCTCCAAAATATGAAAACCCTCATAAAAGGTAAATGAATGACCAGGTGACCGAATTGTCAGTTCCAGATTTCTATAGGAAAGCTCTAAATGTCAAAAATGAAGTAATACAGGGAAAATGACCTAGAGGGTCATTATGGGCAAACAAATGCCAATTTCTTGAACCATATTGTTTTCTACGATTTTGGCTCCTTTTCATTTCCATTTACTCCATTATTCCCAAATTGTGGCATTGATTGTTGACACATGATATAAGTTAAATTTAATGGCTAAATTTAACTGAATAAAATAAATTTCCTAATCATGTTCTAAATAATCATAGGATAAATATATTATATCAATTTAGAAAAGTCCAATTATTTCTCTCTTTTGTCCCTACACCCACTAAGTCCGATGAATAATAAAGTAGGCATAATAAGCACTCAGATGAACCATGAGCACAAAGTAACACAGTAAGGCTGTAGATCTTGCATAAGAAGATTTATTTTACTATATTTATAGATAAGATAATATATTACTAAGACTGTGGGATTATAAAAATTTCTAAAATCAAATCAATATAATATATTTATCCTATATTTATTATCTAAATCATGGTTAGAGAATTTTCTTTAGTCAATTATATCTTAGTCATTAAACTTAAACTATTTCATATGTCACCAATCAAAGCAGAAACTTGGGAAAATGGAAAGGGAGCGGAGCCAAATTCGTTTTGAACCATCTAGAAGTCCGAACAAAACTACCCAATGTCTTAAAGTAGGGAAAATATACCCCTTAACTTTGCAATTAGAACATATATACTATTCAATAAAATAGTAGTGCATATATACCCTTGCGTCTATCAAATAGTGCATATGTACCCTTGTCGTTTAACAAATGATGTATATATTTACTTTTTTCGTTAACAAACTGAAGTTTCAAAAAAATCTTTAAAAAGAAATTTTAAAATCCCAAAATATCACATATTATAATTTTTTTCAATTAAATATAAACATATTCACAAAAAGGATAAATATGAAGTCACTCTCACCTACTTAATCATGGTGATCTAGCCACCTAACATTTTGTTGCAACTCATATAAATTAAGTACAATGCCCAACTGTGTAATTCAGTACCTAAGTGTCTTTTAGGAACATCATACAGGTAAGTTGAAGTAGGAATACTATATTATTTTGACTATATTCTTTTGGTTGGAGTCATAAAATTTATTGTATCTTTGATTAGTTAGAATATAATATTGACTTGTAAAGTTGGAATATTTAATATTGACTTGCAAAAGTGGGTGTAATGAAGTAAGTATTTGTACTTGTTTTAGTTCGTGCACTAACAAGTAATTGAATCCCTCTTTTTCTTCTTTTTTGTTGAATTCATGGGTTGTTATTATGTTTTTCTCCTCTTACTAAGCTCAATAATACCTATACTTAGTGAAGATATTCTCCAGCTTGATGTTTACAATAATATAGATTTATGTCATATGGGATTATCTGCAAATAGTCAACCCTACAGATCTGCATAACATTTCCAACCTCCCAACAATTGGATGAATGGTGCATTCTTTAACATTTTTCATATTTGTGATTAATTTTGTGTAATCTAATCTAACCTATGTTTTTTTTTACTTATAATGCTGGTATACTGGGAAATGCATGACTTGGGTATCATATATCCTAATCGTAAGTTTTCTTGTATAATCATTAAACTCTGTATTTATATTAAAAGATTCATTAGAGTATGTACAAATTGTTGATTTAAGACTAGTAATTTTGAAGTACAAGAATCTAGAATTCAAAAACATTAAATTGTGACTTTGTGTGAAATGCGCAGGACCCATGATTTACAAAGGAATATACCATTTATTTTACCAGTACAATCCTAGAAGTGAAGTCTGGGGATACATAGTTTGGGGACATTCAACATCAACTGATCTAGTGAACTGGACTATTCACCCTCCAGCACTTTTGCCTTCAAAGCCATATGACATCAATGGTTGTTGGTCAGGTTCAGCTACAATTCTCAAAGATGGCACACCAGCTATACTCTATACTGGAATCGACTCGAATAATAATCAATTTCAAAATCTAGCCATGCCTAAGTACAATCCTAGAAGTGCAGTCTGGGGATACATAGTTTGGGGACATTCAACATCAAGTGATCTAGTGAACTGGACTATTCACCCTCCAACACTTTTGCCTTCGGAGCCATATGACATCAATGGTTGTTGGTCAGGTTCAGCTACAATTCTCAAAGATGGCACACTAGCTATACTCTATACTGGAATCGACTCGAATAATAATCAAGTTCAAAATCTAGCCATGCCCAAAATCCATCAGACCCCTATCTCATAGAATGGATTAAATCGCCTCACAATCCAATCATGGAACCTAACGATATGAACAACATCAATTCCACCTTGTTTAGGGACCCGACTACAGCTTGGTTAGGCCACGATGGGAGATGGAGAGTCATTGTAGGAAACGAAAGAGAACACAACATTGGAACCGCTCTCTTGTACACTAGTATGGATTTTATACACTGGACAGGAATAGAGCATCCCCTGCTTTCGTCTAACGAAACTGGAATGTGGGAATGTCCTGATTTTATTCCAGTATCAAATGTTAAACATGTACTCAAGGTCAGAGTGTTTCAATCTCAGGTGGAATATTACACGATTGGAACGTATGATCATGACATGGATATATTTTTCCCGGATTCGGGATCTGTAGATAATGAATCAGGATTAAGGTTAGATTATGGGAA
This sequence comes from Solanum tuberosum, assembly GCF_000226075.1. Lineage (NCBI taxonomy): Eukaryota > Viridiplantae > Streptophyta > Magnoliopsida > Solanales > Solanaceae > Solanum > Solanum tuberosum. Next base: position 284,559 of record NW_006239307.1, on the reverse strand, counting down.
GTATTATGCTTCCAAGTCTTTCTTTGACAGTGAAAAAGAGAGGAGGATTTTGCTTGCTTGGTTCAATGAGTCTACAAGTGCCAACATTGATATAATGAAAGGATGGTCTGGTCTTCAGATAATGAGTCTACAAGTACCAACTTCTTTTTATTTTGAATTCCGTTAGTGAAAATTGTGACTCCATTACAGAATTAATTTGCTCGTTATTGCCAGTAGAAGAAATTGAAAAGCTAAGGACAAACCAAGTTGAGTTACAAGTTACAACACTAAAAGCAGGTTCACTGCTTGAAATTTCAAGTGTCACCTATGCACAGGTATAATTCTTTCAATATAGCTCTTCGACATTTGCTTCAACTGCACAATCTTCCACTGAGTTTCAACAACTTGTACTAAAGTACATCGTTGCATTTCTTCGAGACAATTCACCTTAAACTATTTGTATCATCCATTTTCTTTTCACATAAATTAAAGCGGAGAAAATAATTACTAGTGATAATTGTTTCAGGCGGATGTAGAAATCTCCTTCACAATCCCAAGTTTTGATAGAGCAGAGGTTTATGACTCAAATTGGAGGAATCCATAAGAGATATGCAGCCAAAGAGATTCATCCGCCAAGAGTGGTGTAGGTCCTTTTGGTTTGCTTGTCTTGGCTTCAAGTGATATTCAGGAATTTACGGTTGTCTTCTTTATAATTTTCAAAAAGAATGACAAGTTTGTTGTGCTAATGTGCAGTGATCAGAAAAGGTATCTATCTTTCTTCTTTTTATCCATTTTAAGATACCTATAGGCTATAGGTAGGTGTTTTTATCCTGTGGTGTAACTCCATTTTTTAAAAAGAATGGAAAAGGGCCAAAACTACGTTTCAACTATTCGAAATATACCCTTCTACTATATTTTGGCTCAAAACAACCTTTTCCTCTTAATATTGGATCAATTCTGTAACACCCCTAAAATACTACACCAACTCTTGCATGTCGATGCATCATTTCTTAATTACTACAATATGTTTTACTCTTATTTTGGGAACTTGAAATTTTTGTGATATATGCAACCTTGCTTAAAATAAATTGTGCTCGTAATTTAAGGTATTGTGTGGGGGGTATTTTACGTAATTTTTCTAATTAAAATTTCATATGAATTGAAAGTGTTGGTATCAATTATATACATATAGGTGTGTATGTATACATTTAGGGCAGCACACAATAAAATGGGGCAGCACCCCTTTTAGTGACAGTTGTATATGTGACTAAGCATCACTCTTAAGACTATATTATCACACCTCCTCTTGTGATTTTCGTTTGGAACTGAAGTCCAAGAACCTAAGAACATTTTCTAATCAGTTGTTCATCAAAATCACAATAGAAAACCTTGGTCCTTCTAGCTGGAAGTCGAGACATCCTACCTTTTGGTGAGTAATCAAAACTTGTTTTTTTTACCTGAGTAGTGTTTAGTACTTTTAGAATTACTCGTTCTGTATAACTTTTTTTTCGGTGAATAAATTTGATTTGGAAAGTTGATTCCTATACCTACAACTCTTCTGTTTATGATAAACTCTAATTTAGCTTTTATGACTACGAAATAAGGGAAGCAACATATGACATGTTCTGTCCAGATTCTGGAATTTGAAATCCTGTGTGTTCAACTGTTAGTATTTTGATTATATCTTTTTGTACAAAGCGTTTTTTGTGGTGATTCTTGTTGATTTGCAAGCTTAAGAGATGTACCTACATCTTTTATGAAGGATATAAATTCCATTTTGGCCATTTTCTGTTTCAAATCCAAGTTGCGACATGAAGTGCTTTTATTGGGCAGAATTTCTGTTTTTAGAGTATAGTCGTATTTGTACAGGCTGGGCTTACTTCTGATGATAACCCTGTGTTACGCCATCATTATTGAGCTACTAGAAAGTAAATAAGTTATTGAACTCATTTTTTAAAGTTGTATATCCTCGTGTACGAGTTGAAGACTTTGATACGCTGGTTGGTCTACGATTTGAACTCGTGAAGTTGTGTTGGACTGTTTTTGTGCTAAAGAATTGAGGTTTATGTATAAACTTATACTTGTACTCTTTTTACCTGCTGGTATATCTGGAAGTTTACTTTGGTACCTTGGTTGCCTGTTGTCACTTTGCATTGTCATTTTGGTATTCTTTAATACATTAAAGATGCTCGTATAACTCGCCCACTTGTACGGATTATTTGATCACTTGGCACTCTTGTTGGGACCTTGTCCTTCTTGTGGCTGTGACTTTGTCACTCTTGGCATGCCTCTTAATTCAGATCATTTACCATCTTGACTCTGGATTTTTAGTCCGTCTTAAGAATGGAAGTTGTCCATTTTAAGTACGAACTAGAAAGCCATTTTTAATATGGTTCTTGGTTCTCTTGATTATTAGGTTTTGACCCTTCTTGATACCTGCTTGTGCTTGGTGTGACGACATTATGTATATATAGGACGAGCCTTGTTGTTGAATCTCTTGGAAAACTGTGCTATGAGCGTTCTTGGCATTTGGATCTTTAAATATAAAACTTGATACTCTTTATATATTGTTTACTTGATTTATTTATTATGTTCAATTATGCTGCCCTTGACTTGAGAATGATAACTTGGCAAATTTGAGGGGTCCAAACCTATAGTTTTTACACCACTAGGTTGTATGCTTAGCAATAGTTGTTTCTATCGTAGGGAATGATCGAGTGGATGCATGAAACTGGCCATTGGAGATGGAAATTTTGAGAGCCTTAAGGAAGATCACATTTGCATATAGGCATATATATTTTGTATAAACCTTGGGACTTATACATGATCTATGTGTTGTATATTTACATGAAATTTTGAGGACTAATTTGATCATGTCACCATGGGTTGTAAAATAAGTATGGCTATATGTTTTGTTCTTTTGGGGTGTGTAAACCCAAGTCTTGTAATATCCTAAATCTACTATTACTTTCGAATGTTTGTGTGAAGCATGAGCAGGCTGATTACGGTACTCGAAAGCTTGTAATATTCTTATTATTTTATCCTTGAGTGTGAGGATATTATATATACATGAAAAGCTCGTCGGTTATTTGCTTAAATTACTTTCTGGAGGTCATTATGCAACTAATCCCTCTACTAGATTATAAATAGTATGCCCTCGTTAATCGCTTTTGAGTGTCGCAAGTATAAGTTAAATCTCTTTAAAAAGGGTCGCTTCAAGTGTTGGTATCAGAGCCTAGGTTTGTGGTTCTAGGAATTTTGATTTGAATTACTTGTATACTTGTTCACTTTCGAAAAGGTTCTATTTGTATTATTTGGTCAATTACATGGTTGATAATGTTTTTATCGCATGTAGAGTGCATATGCATCAAGTACATATCCCTAATGCAATGTGATATTTCCTTTTGAAGGAATTAAGTCGTGGCCGCTTCTTCTGATCGACCAATGGAAGCTGCTCGTGAAGGTTCAGGTGCCTTTGTTTCCCAACCTCATGTACTGGAAGGGGTTAGAGAACATATCTCGAATCAGTATGTTCCCCACACTAGTGGTTCTGAAGTGGGAAACCATCAGGGTGTAAGAGTTGGTCCACATCCTCACATGAGCCATGGTACTCAAACCATGAATCCTCATTTTCAACAAATGGCTGAATTCTTCCACCACATGGCTGAATCGATTCATGATCCCCACGGGATTAACTTTGAGAAAATGAGGAAAATGGGTGGAGTGGAGTTTGAAGGCACTGTTGATCCCACTGATGCTGAACAGTGGCTTGATCGCATGGAGAGGGTAGTTGAGCAGTTAGAGTGTTCAGATGTTGCAAAATTTAAGTATGCTATTTAACTATTACAAAAGGTGCTTACGATTGGTGGGTAAGTGTTCTGAATGCCAAGGTAAAACCTCATGTTCTTACTTGGGATGATTTTCTTAAGGAATTTCGTATGAAGTATGTCCCACCTGCTTATTGTGATGCAAAGAAAAAAGAGTTTTTGAATCTAAGGCAACGAGGCATGTCTATTGCTGAATACGAACAAAAGTTTCTAAGGCTCCCTCACTATGCTGGTGGTATTATTAAGAAGGAAACAAACAAGTGCAGGAAGTTTGAAGACGGTTTAAATGATTCCATTAGGAAGAATGTGGCGATCCTGCAAACATGAGAAATTTTATAAGTTAGTGTCTGCTGCTTTACTTGGGAACGACTTGATAAAGAAGAAGCTAGTAGAAATGAAAACAGATTCCGAAAGCCTAGACCAGATTTGGGGTCCATCCAAAAGGGGAAGGTTTGATAATTCTAAGGCTGGTAGTGATAACAGGCCACCTCAACAAAGACAAAACACATCAGATTTTTCTACAGCTAGCACTCCAAATTATAGCCAAGGCATGCCTCGTGTTCCCACTTTCCCGCAATGTGGAAAGAATCATTATGGTACTTGCAGGAGAGCTTCTGGTGCATGTTTCAATTGTGGGAGCTTTGATCATAAAATGAAAGACTGTCCTAATCCTAGTAATGCTCCTTCCTTTAAAACTGAAGGCTCAGTTCATAAGCCTTCTGTCAATCCTCCTCAAACTAATATTGGTGCAAGACCTAAAAACACCCAGGCAGCA
>NW_006239307.1:279629-279823 GCF_000226075.1 Solanum tuberosum | reverse complement strand
TGCACATTCCTATATTTGTTCATCACTTGTTCTTCCTGAAAATGTGAAATATGTGAGACTTAATTACGATGTCTTGGTTGAAAGTCCTTTGGGTTATCAAGTTGTGTGTAATCGAGTTTACCAAAATTGTCCCTTCGTGATTCAAAACCTAGTCTTCCCAGCTGATTTGATCATGTCACCATGAGTTGTAATAT
>NW_006239307.1:279057-279377 GCF_000226075.1 Solanum tuberosum | reverse complement strand
ATACACAGTTGAAGAGTCCTTGTATCAAGGACATACCGGTGGTATGTGATTTTCCAAAAGTATTTCCAGAAAACCTTCCGGGATTGCCCCCAGAAAGAGAGGTTGAATTTACAATCGAGCTTATTCCTGGATCTACTCATATTTCGATCACCCCTTATAGAATGGCTCCAGCAGAGTTAAGAGAATTGAAAGCTCAATTGCAAGAACTACTTGAGAAAGGTTTTATCCGACCTAGTGTTTCTCCTTGGGGAGCCCCTGTTTTATTCATAAAGAAGAAAGATGGCACTCTTAGGCTTTGTATTGACTATAGACAATTGAAC
>NW_006239307.1:277388-279000 GCF_000226075.1 Solanum tuberosum | reverse complement strand
AATCGAGTATTCAAACCTTATCTTGATTAGTTTGTAGTTGTTTTTATAGATGATATTTTAATATTTTCCAGAAGTAGTGAAGACCATGATAAACACCTCCGGATTATTTTGCAAATTTTGAGGGAGAAAGAGCTTTATGCTAAACTTTCCAAGTGTGAATTTTGGCTTGATGAAGTAGCTTTTCTGGGACATGTTGTATCAACTGAAGGTGTGAAGGTTGATCCTAGTAAAATAGAAGTAGTTGTTGAATGGAGACCTCCCAAAAGTCCGACTGAGGTAAGAAGTTTCTTGGGCTTAGTAGGATACTACAGAAGATTTGTGAAAGCCTTTTCCATTATCGCCTCTCCTTTGACTAAGCTCTTGCAGAAGGAAGTAAATTTTATTTGGGATGACAAATGTCAAGAGAGCTTTGAAACTCTCAAATCCTTGTTGACTCAAGCGCCTATACTTACTCTACCAATTGAAGGGAAAGAGTATGTAGTATACAGTGATGCTTCTCACAATGGTCTCGGATGCGTTTTGATGCAAGAAGGAAAGGTAATTTCTTATGCCTCTCGGAATTAAAACCGCATGAATTGAATTATCCTACTCATGATCTTGAACTTGCTGCTATAGTGTTTGCTTTAAAAATATGGCGGCATTATTTATATGGAGAGAAATGTCATATCTTCACTGATCACAAGAGCTTAAAGTACTTGGGTACTCAAAAGGAGCTAAACCTTCGACAACGTAGATGGCTTGAACTCATCAAGGATTATGACTGCACGATTGATTATCATCCAGGTAAAGACAATGTGGTTGCAGACGCCTTAAGTCGGAAATCCTTCGCAAGCATTTCTTTGAGTCCTTTACCCTTGTTCCTTGAGTTAAGAGCCATGAATGTTTGTTTTACACTTGATTCAAATGGTTTAGCTATTGCTAGTTTACAAGTAAAGCCAATATTACTTGAACAGGTGAAAGAAGCACAAATGCTAAATGAGAAACTTGTAAAATTAACCAGAGAAGTTCAAAGTGGGGAAAAACTTGATTTTACATTTACAGAGGATGGTGGCTTATTTTATCAAAACAGGTTATGTGTCCTTAATGATGACAAATTGAGGAGAGAAATATTGAATGAAGCACATACTTCACCATATGCAATGCATCCTAGAGGTACAAAGATGTACCGGACCATCAAAGAAAATTATTGATGGAATGGTATGAAGAGAGACATTGCGGAGTTCGTCTCTAAATGTTTGGTTTGTCAACAAATAAAGGTAGAACATCAAGTCCCAGTGGGTTTACTACAACCCTTGTCGATGCCGAAATGGAAATGGGAAAGAATAATTATGGACTTTGTTTCTGGACTTCCTCACACTCAGAGAAATCATGATGCAATATGGGTGATTGTGGACAGGCTAACCAAGAGTGCTCACTTCTTAGAAATCAGGATGGATTACTCACTTGAGCGTTTAGCCGAGTTGTACATTAATGAGATTGTAAGACTACATGGGATCCATGTATCTATTGTATTAGACCGGGACCCAAGGTTTACATCTAGATTTTGGGTAGCTTGCAGGAAGTTTTGGGTACCTAAGTTGAAATTTAGCACTTCGTTCCATCCTCAAACGGA
>NW_006239307.1:271652-276579 GCF_000226075.1 Solanum tuberosum | reverse complement strand
CTTATTTTGGGAACTTGAAATTTTGTGATATTTGCAACCTTGCTTAAAATAAATTGTGCTCGTAATTTAAGGTATTGTATGGGAGTATTGACGTAATTTTTCTAATTAAAATTTCATATGAATTGAAAGTGTTGGTATCAATTATATACATATAGGTGTCTATGTATACATTTTGGGCAGCACACAATAATTTGGGGTAGCACCTTTTAGTGACATTTGTATATGTGACTAAGTATCACTCTTAAGACTATATTATCACACCTCCTCTTGTGATTTTCGTTTGGAACTGAAGTCCAAGAACCTCAGAACATTTTCTAATCAGTTGTTCATCAAAATCACAAGAGAAAACCTTGGTCCTTCTAGCTGGAAGTCGAAACATCCTACCTTTTGATGAGTAATCAAAACTTGTTTTTTTTAGCTGAGTAGTGTTTAGTACTTTTAGAATTTCTCGTTCTGTATAACTCCTTTTCGGTGAATAAATTTGATTTGGAAAGCTGATTCCTATACCTACAACTCTTCTGTTTATGATAAACTCTAATTTAGCTTTTATAACTACCAAATAAGGGACGCAACATATGACATGTTTTGTCCAGATTCTGGAATTCGAAATCCTGTGTGTTCAACTATTAGTATTTTGATTATATCTTTTTGTACAAAGCGTATTTTGCGGTGATTCTTGATGATTTGCAAGATTAAGAGTTTTACCTACATCTTTTATGAAGGATATAAATTTCATTTTGGTCGTTTTCTGTTTCAAATCTAAGTTGCGACATGAAGTGCTTTTATTGGGCAAAATTTCTATTTTTAGAGTATAGTCGTATTTTTACAGGCTGGGCTTACTTCTGATGATAACCCTGTGTTACGCCATCATTATTGAGCTACTAGAAAGTAAATAAGTTATTGAACTCATTTTTTAAGGTTGTATATCCTCGTTTACGAGTTGAAGACTTTGATACGCTGGTTGGTCTACGATTTGAACTCGTGAAGTTGTGTTGGACTGTTTTTGTGCTGAAGAACTGAGGTTTGTGTATAAACTTATACTTGTACTCTTTTTACCTGCTGGTATATCTGGAAGTTTACTTTGGTACCTTGGTTACCTGTTGTCACTTTGCATTGTCGTTTTGGTATTCTTTAATACATTAAAGATGCTCGTATAACTCGCCCACTTGTACGGATTGTTTGATCACTTGGCACTCTTGTTGGGACCTTGTCCTTCTTGTGGCTGTGACTTTGTCACTCTTGGCATGCCTCTTAATTCAGATCATTTACCATCTTGACTCTGGATTTTTAGTCCGTCTTAAGAATGGAAGTTGTTCATTTTAAGTACGAACTAGAAAGCCATTTTTAATATGGTTCTTGGTTCTCTTGATTATTAGGTTTTGACCCTTCTTGATACCTGCTTGTGCTTGGTGTGACGACATTATGTATATATAGGACGAGCCTTGTTGTTGAATCTCTTGGAAAACTGTGCTATGAGCGTTCTTGCCATTTGGATCTTTAAATATAAAACTTGATACTCTTTATATATTGTTTACTTGATTTATTTATTATGTTCAATTATGCTGCCCTTGACTTGAGGATGATAACTTGGCGAATTTGAGAGGTCCAAACCTATAGTTTTTACACCACTAAGCTATATGCTTAGCAATAGTTGTTTCTATCGTAGGGGCTGTTCGAGATGATGCTTGAAGCTAGCCATTGGAGATGGATGTTTTGAGAGCCTTAAGGAAGATCACATTTGCATATAGGCATCTATATTTTGTATAAACCTTGGGACTTGTACATATTCTATGTGTTGTATATTTACATGAGATTTTGAGGGCTGATTTGATCATGTCACCATGAGTTGTAATATAAATATGGCTATATGTTTTGTTCTTTTTGGGGTGTGTAAACCCAAGTCTTGTAATATTCTAAGTCTACTATTACTTTCGAATGTTTGTGTTAAGCATGAGCAGGCTGATTTCGGTACTCAGAAGCTTGTAATTTTCTTGTTACTTCATCCTTGAGTGTGAGGATAATAGATATACAAGAAAAGCTCGTCGATTATTTGCTTAAATTACTTTTCGGAGGTCATTATGCAACTAATCTCTGTACTAGATTATAATCAGTATGCCCTCGTTAATCGCTTTGAGTGTCGCAAGTATAAGTTAAATCTCTTTAAAAAGGGTTGCTTCAAATTCTATCCTTTCTTTTAACGGAATAAGATGTGACATCCAATGTGTAAATTATAATCCCACATAAACGTCCACCTAAGCTAACCCACCCTACCCATTAAAAGACCCAGGATATTGAACACCGACGTTAAAACTGTTCGTTATCTCATCGGGATAACGAAACCCCATTGTCTCCGACGAAGGAGAATGAACGCTGGCATTATAACCGTTAATTATCTCATCCGGATAACGGATCTCCCTTGTCACCAGACATTAAAAATTTGTCAGTTTTGATTTGATCGATTTTGTTAGTTTGTTTTGGTTTTTGGGGTTAGTTTTTATTTTTCCAAATAAATGATCGAACTTGATCTACATTTAGATGATTTATTAGAATTTGAATGAAATTGAGCAACCATAACAAAATCGATGATCTATTCAGTTGGTTCTTAATTAATCCCTTTCTTTTTCTAGTTTCGGTGTTCAAAGGATTTTTTGTTGGAAAATCTAAATGAGTGTCTAACTGAATAGTACATAGTAACAACTATGAAACAACAAAATCTTTTGAGACTTTATCCTAGAGTGTTTCAATTTATAAATCAAGAATTTAGATAGAAATCAAAACGTAATTATCGCTAATGAAATCAATTGTAAATCATAAGTCGTTATCATGACTTTAATTTGAAACTTTAAGATGGAAATTGAGTCTCTACTTGTGAATTTAGAAATGTATTGTGAAATTTTTTAATGCAGGTCCTCATTAGGCCTTGATTATGACAAGACCACATATTGAGCATTTTTGGATGTTAATCCTGTGAAGCAAAAAATTTCATTGAGAACTTTAGTAAGTTTCCCTACAAAAATACAAATCTTTCAAGTTTTAAATATTTCCACACATCTTGTATACTCGATCTCCATATGAACTTGTAATAGGTCATATGATTTTTCTATTTATTGGTGATGTCTATTCGAGATGCACCTACGTCGGGTCAAGAGGGTTCTTATGAACCCACTTTGTAAAAAAATAACATGGTATATTTAAGTATGTTTGGTTTGTCTTCAGAAATATCATACAAATAAGATTGACCTCATTTAAACAAATGATTGCCCTTGGTCCAGTGGTAAAGTGGGTTTATTTTTGTGGAAGTGTGCAGGTTCGAAACCAGACAACAAAAAGTCCTAAGAAACACGCTTGGTAAAAATCCTAGGTCCACCATTGATGTCTATTACAATGCTAAATAAAATTATTTGTACCAAACAGATTGACCATAACAAAGCCCAAATTACTATATAAGAATGTTATTGCATAGATGAATTTATTTGGGACTCCTGTTTACTTTTTATTACTGTTTGAGAAATGTTTGTTGAACAAAATTGGTTGCTCACAACATGAATTTTATTATTGCACGATAAAATTCAATCAAAGTTATTAATTTTTAAAACTTTTAGAGGGACATTGTGCATTCAGTTTTTCCTTTCTGTTTCATTCTATTGTTATAGATCCTGATATATTTTTTACAGTCATTAATTTATGCTTATGATATTAATTGTTATTTTTGAGTACATGTTTTAAACTTTGTTGTTTATGTTGCTGTAAACTTATTGTTATAAGTATTTGTTAGTAAATATAAAGATTATTTATTTATTAGAAAATTTAATATCTCATGTTGATTTATATCTAATTTTCTAAAAATATCAAATAGTAACACTTTCTGGAGGCAAAAGGATAAATTATAAAATCAAATTAAAGATGATTGATTGAAGGATAAATGATAAGATGTTATAATTATCATTTTCCTTTACATGATTAATGTTCGTTACTACGTAATCTTGTATGTAAGACAACATAGTATTTTAGTTAATGACTGATAGGTTTTAAGTATTATTTTATAATTTTGTGATATCAAATTTCCACGCGAAGTGTGAATAATTTTACAAGTAATAAATATAATATGAATAATTAATAAAAGGAGATAAGATGAAAAGTTAAAAGGCTACCATTAGTAAATAGAATAAGATAAAATTTATAAAGAAGATAAAAAGACTACATGTATAAGAAGATTAAAAATTCTTTCAATTAAGTAGCACGCTAACATTAAAACGTACAAATTATTATATTTAATAGGAGGAATTTACTTTATAATGAATGATTATTATTTTTTATTTAATTAAGTATATATTTTATTATATTTTAATTTGGTGTAGGGGTAAAATGGTATTTCAATTTTTAACTTTGTGGCTTCCCACTTTTAGTATAAAATATGATATGATATGATATGATATGATGATATGATTATTATATATATTATTATTATTATGATAATATAATATGATGATGATGATGATTAAATTAAATATACATATAGATTAGAGATGATAAATATTATTAAATTAGATATTTTAATTAAGAATTAATCTAAGGAAGTGCAAAAATCATTAACATTTTTATTAAAATGATACAATTCAACATTTAAATTAAATAATTAAATGTTTTTATAACATTTTAATTTATAGTAGAGGTAAAATCGGAATTCAACTTTTAACTTTTTTTGTTTCCACTTCTAGTTATATATATATATATATATATATATATGATGATGATGATGAAGCCTCCCGTTCATTATTTGCCATCAATTTAATAGTGCAATTTTGTATACATGTTCACTAGATAAACTGTGAAGTATTTAAAGTTGGTTCAAATTTTTTTTTGCCACACTTTTAGTTTTTTCAGAGCTAAGGATAATAAGAAACATAGTAAGAAACATACTAGTAGA
>NW_006239307.1:270363-271552 GCF_000226075.1 Solanum tuberosum | reverse complement strand
AACGAATTAGTGAAAAACATAAGAACTCAAACTTAAATCAGCTATTCGAAAAACCATTTAACCCAAAGCCAAGAAACATATTGACTATAGAACCACAAACTTCTACATACGCTGATAGCCTACACCATGACAAAAGGACATATAACCATATTACCTATATAGAAAATATATACAAAATCCAAACATTTTTAAATCTTAAACCCAGATCTACTACAACCCAAGAACCCAACCAGGATTATTTAACCCAAAAATTATAAGGTTATAATAAACTGATTGCACAACAAAAAACTAACGCCAACTTAGTAAGGACATGTTACAACTATGGACTATTAAATACAGTATATACTTATGACGGAGAGGAACTAAGTGGAATACCGAAACTACATAAAGCATTTATTACATATAAGAGAGTTACTAAGGGAAATTTATTCTATGTAAAATTTTATACGGCAACAGCAGAGATATTGTGCGAGGAAATAAAACCTCTGATACAAGTGGTAAAGATAGGACTAACAAAAGATATGATAATACCGAAAGATATCGAACAGCAACCAGAGATACAAAAAAGCTAGATACCCAGTTTTTATGCCAATAAGAGAATAATTGGTATATCAACCATTATACAAGAACTAGCAAATAATTATTTAAACGGAAACGCTATATGAGTTACTATGCAAGAGATCAGTTAATGATTTATTCCAATTCAAGGGAGCTAAGAAAAGCAGGATTTATTTCAATAGAGTTATTAACCAGATATTGTAAACTAATTGGACACAAATACCCTGATCACATATGTTCGAAATGTAACGGTGAAGATAACATAATTCCAGATGTCAATTTAGAGTAAAAGAAGACGATGAAGATAAGATGTAGACAAGACAAGATAGGATATGGACAAGATGAAAAAGATAAGATAAAGATGCAAATGACAGACAAAGTGGCAGAAAAGATAAAGGAAAGTTAAAGTTTCTTGACTAATTGTGTAAAGTAATGTGACAATGTAAATTATTAGTCAGCATTATTATTGTAAGAAAGACAAGGTAGTGTAAAATAGTCAATAAGTGTAAAATTATGCATGTGCATATTAAGGACAAGTGTAAAAGTTAGGAGACAAGGTTGTAAATAAGTCTTAATAGGATAGTAGTAGATTAGAATAGGAAACTATTCATGAATAGTAGTAAATAGTAGT
>NW_006239307.1:255191-269487 GCF_000226075.1 Solanum tuberosum | reverse complement strand
CCCAAAAAATAATATTAAAGAGATATCAAGATTAAGACACTTAGCAGAAGAATATTATAATAAAATCTTTAAAATAAATTACTCACCTACCACACTACCACCTACCACACTACCACTTCCATGAATTCCTCAACTACCAGTTCCGCACGGGCATCCCTCTATTTATAGATAAAAAGGGTAGTGTGAACAAATGCTTATTGTGCCTTATCAGAAATGTCACAACTCTTTGAAAAGTTACAACCCTTCAGAAAGGTCACAACCTTTCATAAAAGTCATAGTTTTTCATAAAAGTCGCAACTCTTCATAAAAGTCGCAACTGTTCATTAAAGTCACAACTTTTCATAAAAAGTCACATCTTTTCATGAAAGGGGAAGGGTAGTTTTGAAAATAAATAAATTTGAAAGGAAATTCTTGCTTGTGGTAGAGCTACGTAGGTGGGCCTAGGGTTCTCTTTTATATAAATATATTATATGATTATTATTATTATTATATAATTATAAATTTTAAAAGTGAGGAGATATTAAGTCAAAACTTAAAAATAAAAATAATCACAAGAAAGTATTACATTTATTCTGAAAGAAAATCAACTAAGCTTTTCCACCTTTCTTATTAAATTTGAATAACTTAATATAGTAGTATTTGACCTCATGAAAACGTGTATCTTTTGGAATCCAAATCAAGTTCACTTAAGTAATTAGTATGTCATGCCTCGGAAAAGTCAAAGAGTTGTATTTGAAGTATGTAAATTAAATAGATACATGAATGTGTTTCATCTTCCAAATTAATTTATGTTCTTAATTAATATTTATCTTTAGTTTGTTGTAACTCTTTGATGAGTCCATAATTTGGAATCATTTAGGGCTTTATTTTGATAGATTTTGTGTCCTCAAATGCTTATTTTGTGCAAATAACTGATGTAAATCCTTGATTTCCAGATATTTGGATTGAGGAACAAAGCATGGACACTAATGAGAAAAAAGGAACAAGGCAGCTGAAAGAACGAATAAAAGAATGCCTGGTGATCGCCTAACCCATTGGGCGAGTCGTCGAATCGCTATGATCTGGCCTAAAGTAATAGTGTGCCTAATCCTGAAGGAGCAAATCAAGTCGGCGTGTCGCCGAATGGTTTGGCAATATAGTGTTAGATCGCCCAAAGTTACAGAACTTAAGGATGTTGAAGACCAAGGCAAAAAGGCGATGGAACTAACCAAAGGGTGGATCGACGATCCCGACTTACTGCGCCGATTGGTCCTTCACAACATATTTTTGGCGACTATAAATACATTTTTGAATATTTAGTTTTAAAGGAATTGTTATTATATCAGTTTTTAATATATCAGTTTTTAGAATAGAGAGTTAGTTTTCAGAAGATAGAACTCTGAGTTTGGAGACAAACTTTTCCTTAGCTTTGAAGAATTGAAATTTTCCATTTTTGAGAAATTGGAAGTGGGTCTTTGAGATTGTTCAATTTGGACCTTTATAAAGACGAAATTAATCTTATTAAATTGTAATTCCACAATTTGCAGCCGCCATTTCCTTTTATATATAAATATATTATTTTATTAAATTTAATCCATTAAGCTGCCTGCTTGATTTCGTTCTTCAACCTTCCATCTTTAATTCGTTTTAGCTCCAAACTTCTTCATTTTTCCACCAATTTAATCCTACAATAAAATATACCCTTTAACACAATTCATAAAATTCATGCTCAAAAAAGGACAAATATAAATAATAAATGTGAGGAAATAATGATTAAAAAATATGTATTTTTAGCCTCACATCAGTGTCAATGCCTTGTGTGATGAGTTTACCGTGAACCATGTGTGATGACACCTAGAATTTGCCCCGTTGGTCCAGTTGCCTAAGTGATGCAATCTCTTGAAATGATCTTAGGCAACTTTGAAGAGTGTGAAACAATTTGACATTATACCTCTTTTGTGGCTTACCTTGTGAGTGTGTGAACTTCGCTTGAACACCTTTTGAGCCTTAGCCTTTCCTTGGAAGAAACTTGATGAAATCATGACCTTTCTCTATCCCTTCACCCTTAATCCTCATGAGATGTAGTTTGTTTGAATAGCAAAATTAGGCCAACAACTTAAGTTGGGGGTGTGGTGAAAAGAGAAGGTAAATCAAGAAGTGCAAAGAAGTCCCCTTTTACCCATGGTTTTGAAAAGATGGAACCCCTCCACATAAAAAAAAGAATGAGAAAGAAAAAGAATGAAAAAGTTGTGGAATAAAGTTGTGAAAATGCAAAAAGAAATGGGGTGTCCAACAGTCCATGGAAGATGAATAATGGAGTGACTTGTGAGTACGAATGAGAATGATGAAGTAAAGGAAAGAAATTGTTGTTCACACCACATTTCATGAGGATAGAAGTCATTGAGCCTAAATGACCATACTTTACACTCAGCCCCATTACAAACCTTGAAAAGACCTTTTTGATCTTGAGTGACCTGAAACAAGTGTTGATTGGAAAATACGGGCAAACCTATGGGTAAAGTCATGCATTGTGTTTATATTTTTGAGTGTGAGTATTGATTGTGATTTCTGAGCTAAAAATTGTGAGCCATTGTGTGTGAATATGGAATCATTCTTTGTGTGAGGACAATTGAGTACCTTTGTTGAGCTTGAACTTGCATTTGAAGCAAGTATTGCGAACTTGAGAGTCTTTGATAATGGTGAGTCACAACTTGAATCTTTGAGTGCACAATTGATCCTTGCATAAGTAAGTTGAGTCTTTTTGTGTGCATTCATGATTGAATTTTGTGTAGTACTGTTTGAGACATCCTTTTTGAACTGCTGAACTTGAGTTTTACTTTAGGACAAGCAAAAGTTTAAGTTGGGGGTGTTGATGAGTCCACAATTTGGACTCATTTAGGGCTTTATTTGAATAGATTTAGTGTCCTCAAATGCTTATTTTGTGCAAATAACTTATGTATATTCTTGATTTCCAGGTATTTGGAGTGAGGAAGAAAGCATGGATACTAATGAGCAAAAAGGAACAAGGCAACTGAAAGAACGAAGAAAAAAAGGCCTGGTGATCGCCTAATCCACTGGGCGAGTCGCCGAATGGCTATGATCTCGCCTAAAGTGCCAGTGTGCCAAACCCTGAAGGAGAAAATCAAGTCGGCGATGGAATGGAGCAGTTGGCGTGTCTCCAAACGGTTCCGCGATGTAGTGTTAGATCGCCCAAAAGTTATAGAACTTGAGGATGCTGAAGACCAAGGAAAAAAGGCGATGGAACTGACCAAAGGGAGGATCGCCGAGTGGATCAGCAATCCCGACTTACTGCGCCGATTGGTCCTTCGCAACATATTTTTGGTGACTATAAATACATTTTTGAATATTTTGTTTTAAAGGAATTTTTATTAGAGCAGTTTTTAATATATCAGTTTTTAGAATAGAGAATCAGTTTTCAGAAGATAGAACTCTGAGTTTGGAGACAAACTTTTCCTTAGCTTTGAAGAATTGAAGTTTTCCATTTTTGAGAAATTGGAAGTGGGTCTTTGAGATTCTTTAATTTGGACCTTTGTAAAGACGAAATTAATCTTACCATGTTGATGGCAACACAATTTGGTAACGATTTCTATCTTTTTATGATGTCTAGCTAAAACCCCAATTATTGGGGTGTGATTATGGGTTGAGTTAGTTGCTGGGTATTGTTAATTGATAGTTTAAATGTTGTTTAAAAGTGATTTCAATCAGTAATTGTGGTTTAATTTAAAGGGTTGTAGTTGCAAATGCAACTTTACCTTCGTGTTTTTAGCTTGCTCGAGAGAGAGGTTTTAAACCAAGATTACTGAATTGATGGTATGTGGGTATTGGGTTGTCATGGGTTCAGCTTGAGAGAGTGAATCCTAAAATCCTTTTCCACACATTCAGCTCGAGAGAATGAATAGACTAAAGCATAGGCTGTTCTTAATGGCTAGTTATTGGTGTTTGAGAGAAACCAATTTGATTCGAGGTAAATTGTTCAAGAGAAAGTTTATCCCCATTAAAGTCTAGCTTATTCACTGACTTACAGCTATTTACTATTAGTTGCAATCACCCATTTGTCTACCTTAGCCTTTTACCTAATCACATCCCAAGAACTCGTCTCATTTACTTGTTCATTAGTGTTATTTGTTGTTGTTGTAGTTGATAATTACAATCAAAACCCCCATATTTGACACTTGTGTCACCCCTAAATTTAAAGTATGCACTTAACTTGAACCATGCTTTTATTCGTTAATGTTTTTACCTATGATTGACTAGAACATATCTATACTTGGCTCTTGAATCTTAAGAATGTACCACTCCATGTGGGATTCGACCCTAACTCACTTAGTTGGGTTATATTACTGACTAATGATCGTTGGCACTTAGAATTGGAAGAAGTGTCCTAATACGTGAAACCAAAATGGCACCGCTGCCGGGGAGTGGTGTTGGTTAAGATTATTTCGTTAAGTTGAATTTTGTTTTTGTTAGTAATAGTTGAATCTACTTATTTTTAGTTTTGGTTTTCGTGTTGTTGTTTTGAGAAGAGAATTGGAGCATGTCTGGTTGCAACAGTGACCCAATGGATCACCCTCCTTTGAGATTGATGGTTTTCAGGGATAATATCCTAAATTTCAAACAATTGGAAGCTGAAACCATTTATGAGTTGTGGCAAAGGTTTAAGACCCTATTGCAGGAATGCCCAACTCATGGAATTCCAGATAAGATGCTTCTGGAATGCTTCTACCGGGGTCTTAGCCCAGAAAATAGAATAGTGGCTGACCAAATCTCTCCAGGTGGTCTCATTCAGCTACCTTATGCTAAAGCAGCCCAACTCCTTGATAACATGGCCAAGACAAACAAGGAGAAAGAAAAAGACCAAGAATTGGCTGCATTGTTAACCCAGCTGGATGTCTTGGCCGAGAAAGTCATGTAATTAGAGTTAGTGTCCAAGAGGAAGGACAAGTACATCCCCTCTCACGAGCGTCGAAAGATGAAGAAACAAGAGGGTGGGCATATTGAAGAGCTCCTCTTACTTATTCTACATAAAGTCAAAAAGCACGATAGAGTGTTGGAGGAGTTAAGAGAGAATGTCTTGATGCTGAACTAGATGACAACCTCTCATTCGATGCTTATTCAGCTACTAGGGTCCCAAGTGGACCAAGTGTTGTCTCACCTCTACGAAGAGCCAGAAGAGGGGTTGCCTTATGAAAATGAGGCAAACCCCACTAATGGGACTTAAGTGGGGACTTGCGTCATGCCACGACATTAACTAAGGCGCTTCTTGGGAGGCAACCTAAGGCTTTATCGCATTATTTTTTATTTAGCAATAAAAGTGTGTTGAATGTGCAGGTTAAAGTGTAGGATGTGTTAGAAAGGCAGAGGTTGGCGAGCTGAAAGTCCAACCGATGCATCGCCGACAAGGTCGGCGAACCCGACTTTGACCGCAGTTGGACTCAAGACATTTTGGAATTGGAATCTGTAAAACTCAGCGAGCCCAGGAGCAACTTGACGAATCGCCGACCACGTCGGCGATCACAATCTAGTTTGTTGTTTGGACCCTCACATTAACTGGAGGTCCTGTAAAACTCAGCAAGGTAAGTGCCAACTCGGCGTGTCGCCGAGTGGGTCGGCGAACAAAACTAATGTCACCGAATGGGCGAGAACTGGATGATTTTTAAAGGCAAATGGTTTAAACTTTCCAACTCTTCCATTTTCCCTCACTTTTGAACTTCCCAAACTCACACCCGCACTTTAGTACTATATTATTTCACATTTTTTATGTATTTGAGTAGTTGATTGTGTGCTCGGAGTTGGAATCTTTGCTGCCTAGCTTTTCAATCTTGATTAATCGGTATCTAAGGTTGGTCTTCCGAACCCCGAATCATAGTTTAGCGATTTTATACACATTTGCAATTGATTTTTGTAACGACTCAGAAAATGATAGATTGAACTAGAGCCTTAACGTTTGGGTTAGTGTGGCTTTTGGTTGATGTCTAGGCTATTTTAGAACCTAAGTGGGGCAAGGTTGAACCCTAGGGTGCAAGAAAGGGCATAGGATAGCAAGATAGGGTGAAATAAGCCTAGTTCCTTTAGGAGTTGTTTGGCGATGGGATCTTTGATTGCCCAGAGGATTGGGTGAGTCGCCCTTGGGTTCTTGTGCTCACCTAGTGGACTGCCCATTTGGCCTAGGTGCTGGACCAAACTCGAGCTAAGTGGTAGCTCGCCTAGCTGGTTGGCGTGTCACCCATTGGCCCCCTCCAATCGCCCAATGACCAGCCCATTTAGTGAGCTCACTGGAACAAAGGGCAAGCCAAGGGTGCACTTGGTGAGTCGCCTAGTGCACTTTGCGAGCCCAAGTGTCCAAAGGGCGAGCTTAGACGGGCAAGGGGCAAAATTTTAAGTTGTAACTTGTAGGGTCCTTAGTCCTTTTCCAAGTTAAGTCCTTATTATTCTATTCCTTTCCTAGAAACTATAAGATCCTTTTTAGACCTAAATCATTTCATTTACGTCACTCCAAATAGAATAAAAATGAAACCCATCTCCTCTCAAAAATTTCTATCACTAGAAATCCTCAATTAGAGGAGAAGAAGAAGAAGGGAACCATTGAAGCTAGGGTTTGGTGATTCCAAGGTGGTTCTTCCTAAAATTGCTTGGGGATTCTTAGTAAAGGTAAGGTGGTCTTGATCCTTGTCTAATTTTCCATTCAAGGAGCCAATTCAAAGGTGATTTCAAAACATGAAAAACCTAGGGTGTACTCAATCTCATGGGTTCTTTCATCAAACGATTTCAGAGGGTTTCTAATGACCAATGATGATTGTATTAATGTTTAATTGATGATTTATGATGAAAACACTGTATGAACCCATGAAATCTCTCAATTCCTAAATTGTACCTTTATGAAGTGGGTTTGATGGTTATGAAGGCTTATGAATGGAACTTGCTAAATTGCTTTGAGTTATAGAATTTTATCATTAGGTATGTCTTAGTTATGGTAAATTGAAAGTTTGTTGATGACGTATGAGCATGGCCTTGAAAAGGGCAAGTTATGGATAAATTACATGATGAAGTAGAACTGTGTTTGATCTATTGATCCACTTGAAAGGTGGAGGTGTTTAATTACTATGTGTGACTATAATGTGAATCATGTGTGTGATTTAAATTAATGAATGATGATCATGTTTAGAAGCTAAATGTGTTAGGATTGAATGTTATCTCTCTATTGACACTTGTGATTTATGGTGATTGTGTGAAAGGCTATTCTCACATACACACACCCTTTGAATGAAGAATGAATGAAGTTTCTAAGATAATTTTAATGATGTTGATTCTATTGAAAGGCTATACTCAATTGTACTCTAATGAATGAAAAGACATGTTGTGAAAGGACTTTCTCACAATATGGGATTCCTATTTGAACGGCTATTCTCATCTTTGAATCTATGAGCTTTCTAATGAACGAATGAATGTTGGGTTGGGATGGATGCCCATTCGGGAGTTGAGGCGGGGTATCTAGTAGCAATCCCTAATCCCATAATGAATTAATGTAATGAATGAAAAGTACTTTGTGGGTAATAATGCTAATCACCGAGAGGATATGGTTTGAGATGGGTGCTCATCCATGAGTTGAGGCGGGGTACTTATTAGCAATCTTTTGAGATGGATTCTCATCTGAGAGTTGAAAAGGGGTGTCTAGTAGCAATCTCCCTATCCCATAACTATGTGCCCACCTAGGTCTAGCTAGTGGATCCACTTAAGGCTAAACAAATGATGGTCCTACTTCAGGTAAGTAGGAATCCCTTTATCGGGTGAGGGTGACACCGCGATTCCATGTCAAGCTCACATGGTCTATGTCGGTTAAGGCTTACCCCCACAGAGAATGGTAATGAACTATGGTTTCTTAAGGATGTACTACTTAGTGTGGGTGGTGGTATGGGACGCCATCTATGCATGCCACAGGTAGGCATTTGGGAGGAGTCATGGTGTGTTCCTTATAATGTTAATGTAATCAATAGACTTTTATTATCATGTTAATAAAGAATGTTGATCTTATGTTTTAATGAATGAATGTGTTCTTAACGAAGTTAATGAATGAGTGACCTAGGTGCTTATATGGGTAATGTAAGAATGCATGTTATACGTGGATTGTATATGTATCATGAGTTACTTCCTTGTTATGACTTGTTGAGTATGAATGTACCTAGTCTATGGTGACTTCAAAGGAGCACGTAGTGTGAGTAGTTTATGAGATGCTACTTTCACATTGCACGAGTGTGACTTAGAGTTATCTTAAGTGATGGTCCCTGTGTTATGATTATGTCTTATGTAATGTTGTTTCTCTTATGTGTGACCATTTTGTAAGGATGGAAAGGTTGTATGATGAGTTCACCTTTGGTGACCTTAGGGCGATGTTTTGGTGTGGATGGTGGTATGGGACGCATCCATAAATTGCACAAAGTGTTGCCTAAGGGTTACTTGAGGTGAAGGCTTAAAGAAAAGGTGATGGGTTATATGGTTGATTATGTTCTAATGTGGATAAATGACTTGCATGTTGGTTATGACTTATATTATGCCTCTTTTATCAATTTTCATGAAGTTCTACCAAAATGGCATATAGCATGACTTTCGAACCAAATGTCCGTTTTGAGCATGTTTTTGCATGGCTATCATACTTAGTACTTAATTGTGCTAACCCATTCTTCTTCTATGTTTTACTACAAGTGTAGGTTGCGGTATTTGAGTGTCTCTCTAGTCCTAGCTTGGAATAGACTTCTTCCAAGACATCTTTTGGTATGTCCTCATAGATCGAGGACAAGAACTTTTATTGTTTCTAGTTCTATTATGTTTTAAGACTATTGTTAAGACTTCGATTGAAAAGGGGCCGTGACCCTATCTTGTATTAAGTTTTGTCTAAGATGGCCATGTGAGACTTTAGTATTCCGTTGCTTTATAAATGAGTTTTCGATTGTTTGTTTTATTAAGAAAAGGTTTATTTCCGCATTATTTTTATTACCTATGTGATGAATGAATGCTATGAGGCTTGTATAAGACCTCTTCGGGGTTGAGTACGCCGTGTTACGACTACAGAGTGCTCTCGGGTCGTGACAAACATGGTATTAGAGCATAAGGTTTTGGAAATTGTCTTTAGGGTTGATGTCTCACAAGCCACGTCTAGTAGAGTCTTGTTCATCGGTGTGAGTCGCGACAGATCTATGAGCGAGAGGCTATAGGACGTTAGAAAGTTACACTTCTTTCATATTCTTAAAGTCGTGCCTTAGATTTTAGTTCTATAAGTGTCATTTTCCTAATCCTTCTCTTGTGTTTATAAGATATGAATACGAGAAGGGCTATTGCAAGAAGGGCACAAGAGGAGAATGTGAATGAGGAGGTTCCCCTTCAAGCTCCTAATGATAAAGGGGTCATGTCTAATGTGGAGATAAGGGTGGCCTTCCAAACTTTGACCCAACTCATGACGGTCCAAACTCAAGCCATCACCACTCAAGCTCAACCCTGAGCGGCCCAAGTTAATCGAGAAGTTGGACCCCAGGTAGACCACAATGCAAGTACACCCACTTCAAGAATTAGGGATTTCACAAGGATGAATCCCCCTACCTTCCATGGCTCTAAAGTGGATGAAGATCCACAAGGCTTTATAGGTAAAGTGTTTAAAGTGGTGGATGCCATTGGAGTGTCTCCTCGAGAAAAGGCGGAACTAGTTGTCTACCAATCGAAAGACGTAGCTCAAGTGTGGTTTGAGCAATGGAGGGATGAGAGACCCGTGAGAGCGGGCCCGGTAGATTGGGGATCGTTTAAGACGGCCTTTCTTGATAGGTTTTTCCCCCTAGAGTTGAGGGAACAAAAGTGGGTGGAATTCGTGAACCTTCGTCAAGGGTGTATGAGTGTGAAGGAGTACTCTCTCAAGTTCACCCAACTATCCAAGTATGCTCCAACCTTGGTGGCAAATTTGAGGGCTAGGGTGAATAAGTTTGTAATGGGGGTGTCCGGTTTGGTTAAAGAAGAATGGCGTACGGCAAATCTCCATCATGATATGGATATCTCAAGGCTCATGATATACGCTCAACAAATTGAGGAGATAAAACTTAGGAAAATGAATAGGGAGGCAAAAAGAGCTAGACCCGATGAACAAAGTCAACCAAGGTCCAAGAAGATGTACTACAACCAAGATTCTCCTATGGTTAAAAATGATAGGGTGTCTAACCCTAAACCTCAAGGAGGGAATGGAGGTGGTTCTTCATTTGAAAGGTTTATTTGTGCTAAGTGTTGGAAGCAACATTTAGGTAGGTGCCTTGCCGGCACGGATGGGTGCTTTGGGTGTGGAAACAAGGGTCATAAGATGAGGGATTGCCCAACACTCTCGGCACAAGGAAGGGAGACCAAATAAGCTTCTCATGATGATCCGGATCCTAATGCTCCAAGGAAGAACCATTTCTATGTGCTTCAGGATAACAAGGAAAAAGGAGCTAATCTGGATGAAGGCACCGGTAAGTTGATAATTCCTTAGAGTTGTGATGTCTTGTTGAAGATTCCTATGTTGGTTTATGTTGACCTTAGTTGGGTTTATCCTTAAGTGGGGGATGGTGTGTTGAATAGTAAGGTTGCTGAGAATGTTGATATCCTTATCTCTTTCCTTCTATTCCTATTCAAGCTTGAGACCAAGAGTTCCTAGTAGCTTGTTCATGTTGTGGAGTCATGTGTAATATTGTGTTTCCATGGTCTCCTTATGTTATGCATGTTCTATTGAATTCATGTTTAAATGAGAAAATGAGCTTATGTGATTTATGTTCCTCATGTCGATTTGCATTTAGTATAAGCTGTCTATATGCTTCACGAGGTGAATTGTTGAACATGCCTAATGTACTTTTTTGAGCAATTGCATATTTTGCCTAATGATGATATGTTGAGCAGGGTATGAGTTGGAGAAGGAAGTTCCTCTAACGAAATGATAAATGTTGTTGTTTGGTGCATAATGAGTTTGTAGATGTAGTTCCTACTTGCTTGTGTTGCATTGAGCTTATTGATGTGGAGTCGATGTTTCCTCCGATGTTAATGCATTTATATTGATGTGTTATGATTATTGGGCTGCTAGTCTCGAGTCGATTTCCCTTAATGTGTTTAAAGTGTCATTCGAGGATGAATGTTCCTAAGTGAGGGATAATGTAACGACTCGGAAAATGATAGATTGAACTAGAGCCTTAACGTTTGGGTTAGTGGGACTTTAGGTTGATGTCTATGCTGTTTTAGAACCTAAGTGGGGCAAGGTTGAAGCCTAGGGTGCAAGAAAGGGCATAGGCTAGAACGATAGGGTGAAACATGCTTTGTTACTTGAGGGGATGTTTGGCAATGGGCTCTTTGATCGCCCAAAGGATTGGGTGAGTCGCCCTTGGGCTCTTGTGATCGCCAAGTGGACTGCCCATTTGGCCTAGGCGCTGGACCAAAGGGAGAGCTAAGTGTAGCTCGCCAAGATGGTTGGCGTGTCGCCCATTGGACCCCTCCAATTGCCCAATGACCAGCCCATTTAGTGAGCTCACTGGAACAAAGGGCGAGCTAAGGGTACACTTGGTGAGTCTCCTAGTGCACTTGGCGAGCCCAAGTGTCCAAAGGGAGAACTTAGACGGCAAAGGGCAGAATTTTAAGTTGTAACTTGTAGGGTCCTTAGTCCTTTTCCAAAGTTAAGTCCTTATTATTCTATTCCTTTCCTAGCAACTATAAGACCCTTTTTAGACCTAAATCCTTTCATTTAAGCCACTCCAAATAGAATAAAAAAGAAACACATCTCCTCTCAAATATTTCTCTTACTAGAAATCCTCCATTAGAGAAGAAGAAGAAGGGAGCCATTGAAGCTAGGGTTTGGTTATTCCAACGTGGTTCTTCCTCAAATTGCTTGGAGATTCTTAGTAAAGGTATGTTGGTCTTGATCCTTGTCTAATTTTCCATTCAAGAACCCAATTCAAAGGTGATTTCAAATCATGAAAAACCTAGGGTTTTACTCTGTCATGAGTTCTTTCATCAAAAGATTTCAAAGGGTTTCTAATGACCAATGATGATTGTATTAATGTTTAATTGATGATTTATGATGAAAACACTCTATGAACCCATGAATTCTCTCAATTCCTAAATTGTACCATTATGAAGTGGGTTTGACGATTATGAAGGCTTATGAATGGAACTTGTCTAAATTGCTTTGAGTTATTGAATTGTATCATTATGTATGTCTTAGTTATGGTAAATTGAAGGTTTATTGATCACTTATCAACATAGCCTTGAAAGGGCAAGTTATGGCTAAATTACATGATGAAGTAGAATTGTGCTTGATCTATTGATCCACTTGAAAGGTGGAGGTGTTTAATTACTATGTGTAACTATAATGTGAAGCATTTGTGTGATTTAAATGAATGAATGATTATCATGTTTAGAAGCTAATTGTGCTAGGATTGAATGTTATATCTCTATTGACACTTGTGAATGATGGTGATTGTGTGAAAGGATATTCTCACATACACACACACCCTTTGAATGGAGAATGAATGAAGTTTCTAAGATAATGTTAATGATGTTGAGTCTATTGAAAGGCTATCCTCAATTGTACTCTAATGAATGAAAATACATGTTGTGAAAGGACTTTCTCACAATATGGGATTCCTAGGTGAAATGCTATTCTCATCTTTGAATCTATGAGATTTCCAATGAACGAATGAATATTGGGTTGGGGTGGATGCCCATCTGGGAGTTGAGGCGGGGTATCTAGTAGCAATCCCTTATCCCATATTTAATTAATGAAATGTACTCCGTGGGGAATAATGCTAGGCACCGAGAGGATATGGTTTGAGATGGGAACTCATTCCTAAGTTGAGGTAGGGTACTTAGTAGCAATCTCTTGAGATAGATGCTAATCCGTGAGTTGAGGCGGGGTGTCTAGTAGCAATCTCCCTATCCCATAACTATGTGCCCACATAGGTCTAGCTAGTGGATCCACTTAAGGTTAAACAAACAATGGTCCTATCTTAGGCAAGTAGGAATCTCTTTATCCGGTGAGGGTGACACCGGGATTCCATGTCAATCTCACATGGTCTATGTCGGTTAAGGCTTACCCCCACAAAGAATGTTAATGAACTATGATTTCTTAAGGATGTACTACTTAGTATGGGTGGTGGTATGGGACGCCATCTATGCATTGCACAGGTAGGCATTTGAGAGGAGTCATGGTGTATTCATTATAATGTTAATGTAATGAATGGACTCTTATGATCATGTTAATGAAGAATGTTGATCTTATGATTTAATGAATGAAGGTGTTCTTAAAGAAGTTAATGAATGAGTGTCCTAGGTCCTTATATGGGTAATGTAAGAATGCATGCTATACGTGGATTGTATATGTATCATGAGTTACTTCCTTGTTATGACTTGTTGAGTATGCATGTACCTAGTCTATGGTGACTTCAAAGGAGAACTTAGTGTGAGTAGTAGTATGGGATGCTACTTTCACATTGCACAAGTGTAATTTAGAGTTATCTAAGGTGATGGTCCCATCTGATGATTATGTCTTATGTAATGTTGTGTCTTTTATGTGTGACCATTTTGTAAGGATGGAAAGGTTGTATGATGAGTTCACCTTTGGTGACCTTAGGGTGATGCTTTGGTGTGGATGGTGGTATGGGACACTAACCATATATGGCACAAAGTGTTGCCTAAGGGTTACTTGAGGTGAAGGCTTAAAGAAAAGGTAATGGGTTATATGGTTGATTATGTTCTAATGTAGATAAATGACTTTCAGGTTTGTTGTGACTTATATTATTCCTTTTTTATCAATGTTCATGAAGTTTTACCAAAATGGCTTATAGCATGACTTTCGAACCAAATGTTCGTTTTAAGCATGTTTTTGCATGGCTATCATACTTAGTACTTAATTGTGCTAACCCATTCTTCTTCTATGTTTTACTACAAGTGTAGGTTGCGGTATTTGAGTATCTCTCTAGTTAGAGCTTGGAATAGACTTCTTCCAAGACAACTTTTGGTATATCCTCATAGACCGACGACAAGGACTTTTAATGTTTCTAGTTCTTTCACGTTTTAAGGCTATTGTTAAGATTTTGATTATAAAGGGGCGTGACCCTATTTGTTAAAGATTTTGTGTAAGATTGCCATGTGAGACTTTAGAATTCCACTGCTTCATAAATGTCTTTAGATTGTATGGTTTTTGAATAAAAAGTTTTTTTTCCGTAGTATTTCAATTACCTATATGATGAATGAATGCTATGAGGCTTGTATAAGACCCCTTCGGGGTCGAGTACACCGTGTTACT
>NW_006239307.1:252673-254910 GCF_000226075.1 Solanum tuberosum | reverse complement strand
TCTGTCAGGACCTGCATGCATGAATGCAGTGCCCCCAAGGCAATAGGGCATCAATACAAAATAATGAACAGAGTATGAAAGACAATACACTATGAGGAGGTATCTTGATATACTGGAATTATCTGATAAATAAAACAAGGATACAATAAGTGTACTAACCTGCTCCTAAGATAAGTGTACTGACCTGCTCCTAAATCTAAACTTATCAAAAATAATAAAACAACAACCTACCCAAGCCCCCATAAGCTCGGCAGGTACAAACAACACACAAGACCACCTACTCAGGCCCGCATAAGCCTAGAAGGAACCAATCGGCCTATATACTACTATCGGTAGTCCCCTAGCACCGTAGGAAGTCACATATCCCTCTTAGGCATTAATATTGCCCCGTAGGCAGCACATAGCTTTCTTAGGCATCAATATAGCCCTGTAGGCAACTAATAGCCCTTCTAGGCATCAATATATCTCTGTAGGCAACTCATAGCCCTTTTAGGCATCCATATAACCCTGTAGGCAAAACATAGCCCTTCTAGGCATAGATCACATTCATGCAGCTAACCACAATTACCCCAAGGGCAACAATAACAATACAATTGCTAAAAGCGAGCAATTTAGTTATAAGCAACCTATACTAATAGCTTCTAAGTCGTGTCCAACATAGGGACGCTACTAACTGAATAAGAATCCGGATAAGGGAGGATTATATCAACTCGAGCAGCCAACAATCAACGATAATGGCTACAAGTGTAACAAGGATAACAATCCAATTACATTGTTCCAAAGCTTTAAGTAAACATGTCGTAAGTAGGGAATAGCCTTAACATACCTTTTCAATGAACGCTCGAAAGACCGTAGTTCCTTCACGAAAGTTGTTCCTTATGTCCTAAGCTTTGCAAACACTATATATACATAGCTGGTACGCACTTATAAACAGTTCATAATTAATCTTAAATAGGAAGATTTTCCATATTGCCCCAACTTGTCAAAACGTCCGTAGAAATTCATAAAAACAACCATAAGAGGGTCCTGAAATGATTACCTTAGTTAACCAAGTGTAAACCTTGAAGAAACACCAATAACTACAAATTTATATCTTCAAAAACCAGCTCCAAACACAACTAATAGAAGGGAAAAATGATTGCCACGTGTAGGGATTACGTTTCTAGGCACGGGGGAAATGTTTAATGGTAGAAATCGTCAAAAACTAACCTTCATCATGCTAGAACTCCATAGGAACTCTCTCTTAAGCTTTCTCTCTGTTTTGTAACTGAAATGGAATGTTTTCATGGCTTAAAATTTTAAATAAGCCTTTATACCTTATGTTTGACCCAACCCGAATCCAACCGTAATTCTGCCCCGGCAGTCCCTAGTAAAACCCTCATAACGTTTTGCTCTGATGTCGGTTTGATACGGGGTTTTGTGCTTGCAAACTAGACTCGTAGGCCTTCGATTTAATGGATGATAGGCCTTCTAACTCTTTATATATTGGGAGAAAACATCTAAGACATTTGACCCAAATTTTAGACAAATCTTTAAACAGGAACTTACGATAACTTTCGTAAACTTTTATTTTGCCACTTACTTAACTTCAAAACTTGAGATACAACCCTTGAATACTTAAAATATGACATACCCCATCATTTTTAATTTATTACTTACCCTCCTTGTCTTTCCACGAACATACGAGTTAATTTAGACATTTTGGAAAGTTGGGGTGTTACATCCTTCCCCCTTAGAAACATTCGTCCTCGAATGAAAAAAAAATCTAAGTCACGCGGTTAAGTTTGTCACTATCCAGGAACCTAAAATGCAAAAAGTATAACCTAGGCGTCTCACATGACTACATAAATTGCTAAGCATTATAGCTCCGCAATAACAGTGCGAGCAAATATACAACGACAACAACAATAATAATAAGCAACAATATAAAAAAAATAAGATAGGTATCTTACCTCACTGCACCAATATAAACTGATATGCCATCACCCTGGGGTATGAAACAAGTGAGAATATTTGGACCTCATGTCATCCTCAGCTTCCCAGGTCACCTCTTCTCTATTCTTGTTTTTCCACAATACCTTAACCGAAGCCAACTTTTTGGTCCTCAATTTACGGAACTGCCGATCTAATATGGCAATTGGAGTTTCCTCGTAGGACAACTACTCTGTGATATGAACATCCTCAACTGGGACAACCCGAGAAGGGTCTCCTACGCACTTCCGTAGCATAGATACATG
>NW_006239307.1:230964-251970 GCF_000226075.1 Solanum tuberosum | reverse complement strand
AAGTGGGCTGATTTTGTTAGTCTATCAACAATTACCCAAATAGAGTCAAACTTGCAGCGCGATCGAGGTAACCCTATAATAAAATCCATATTAATTGCTTTCGACTTCCACAAAGGAATGGCTATCTCCTAAACTAGCCCAGCGGGCTTTTGGTGCTCAACCTTCACCTGTTGGCAGTTAGGACACTGTGCCACAAACTAAACAACGTCCTTCTTCATCCCGTGCCATCAATAGATCTCCTTAATATCATGGTACATCTTCATCGAACCAGGGTGAATAGAATAACGGGAATGATCTGCCTCTTCCATAATCCGATGCGGAAACCCTGCAACATTTGGAACACACAATCGACCACTATATCTAAAGAGTCCATCTTCTGCTATATCAAATGCTAAAGTCTGTTGATTTTGAGCCTTGGCTCTGAGCTTCTCTAAGCTAAGATCCTCTTGTTGCCGTGATTTTACTTCTACAACTACAGATGATACGGCTGTATCCTGAATTATTACCCTACTATCTTCTGCCTCTAACAATTTGATTCCCAAGCTAGCTAACTGATGAAGCTCTCGCGCTAGCCCACGCTTCTCAACACCTAAATATTATAAACTACCCATAGACCTTCGACTGAGGACATCAGCTACCACGTTCGCCTTTTCTGGATAATATAAAATGTCCACGTCGTAATCTTTCAGTAATTCAAGCCATCGACGTTGTCGCAGATTTAACTCCTTTTATCTAAAGATATATTGAAGACTTTTATGATCTATGAAGATGTCAACATGAACGGCATACAAATAGTGTCTCCAGATCTTTAGCACATGCACAACTGCAGCCAACTCTAAATCGTGGGTCGGATAGTTCTTCTCATGCTTTCTCAACTGCCTTGAAGCATATGTGATAACCTTACCATGTTGCATTAGAACACATCCCAACCCAACACCAGAAGCATCAAAATACACCGTATAGCTTTCTGAACCGTCTGGTAATGCAAGAACTGGTGCTGATGTCAACCTGTCCTTCAGCTCCTGGAAACTATGCTTGCACGCCTCAGTCCACTGGAACTTAGCTGCTTTTTGAGTCAGCTTTGTTAATGGGGCTGAAATTGAAGAAAACCCCTCTACAAACCTTCTGTAGTACCTAGCTAACCCTAAGAAACTACGAACCTCAGTCGCAGTCATGGGTCTAGGCCATGTCTTTACGGCCTCAATCTTTTGGGTATCAACCGCAATGCCTGCATCTGATACAATATGGCCTAAGAAAGATACAGAGTCTAAACCAGAACTCACACTTAGAAAACTTTGTAATAAAGTTCTCGGTCTCGAAGAACCTGAAGGACTGCTCGCAGATGATTTTCATGCTCATCTTTTGAACGTGAATACACCAAAATATCATCAATAAATACAATCACAAACAAGTCTAGATACGGCCTGAATATACTATTCATCTGGTCCATGAACACTGCTGGGGCATTAATTAATCCAAAAGACATTACCAAGAACTCAAAGTGTCCATAGCTAGTTCTAAAAGCTATTTTTGGAACGTCTTTCTCCCGAACTCGTATCTGGTGGTACCCTGATCTTAAATCAATCTTTGAGAAACACTTAATACCTTGTAACTGATCAAGCAAGTCATCTATCCTCGGAAGGGGATACTTATTCTTTATAGTTTCCTTATTCAGCTGTCGATAATCGATACACATTCTTAGTGAGCCATCTTTCTTCCTTACGAACAACACTGGTGCACCCCATGGTGAAGCACTAGGTCTAATAAAGTCTTTATCCAGCAAATCTTTCAGCTGATCCTTCAACTCCTTTAGCTCAGCAGGAGCCATTCTATAAGGAGGGATAGATATGGGTTGTGTACTTGGTAGCATATCGATAACAAAATCAATTCCCCGTTCTGAAGGGATACCAGGGAGCTCGTCTGGAAATACATCTAGAAACTCATTAACTACCGGAATAGACTCAAGAGTTGGTGGTTCTGCATCTATATCATGAACGTGAACAAGATGATAAATACAACCCTTGGTAATCATCCTCCTCGCCTTAAGATAGGAAATAAACTTACCTTTTGGCGTTGCTGTATCGCCTTTCCATTCCCAAACTGTCTCTCCTAGAAAGTGGAATTTAAAAATCTTTGTCCGGCACTCAACATTAGCATAACAAGACGCTAACCAGTCCATACCCATAATAACGGCAAAATTGACCATTTCTAACTCTACGAGATCTACAGAGGTCTGACGGTCGATAATTTCTATCGTGCAACCTCGATAGACTCTCCTGGAAACAATAGACTCACCAACTGGTGTAGATATAATAAAGGGTCGATCTAATGAATATGCTACTATACATAACTTCCCCACAATAAATGGAGTAACATAAGACAGAGTAGATCCAGGATCTATCAAAGAATAAACACAATGGGAGCAAACAATCAATGTACATGTCACAACATCTGGTGATGACTCTGAGTCCTATCGGCCAGTTAATGAATACGTACGATTATGTCCACTACTAGAACTAGATGCTCCCTCTCTGCCTCCGCCTCTACTTCTACGTGCTGAAGTCTAGGGTCCACGCCCTGTAGACTGTGCTGTTGAGGAGGAACCTATTGCTGACCTGGTCAACTGACCTATACCACCCTGACCTATGGTAGGGCAGTTTCTCCACTCATGCCCCTCCTGTCCACAAGAATAACAACCTATGGAACCCTGTCTACACCTCCCAAAATACATCTTACCGCAAGTAGCGCAATGCGGTGGGGCTGTTCTAGCCTGACCTGAACCCCTCTGCTATTGCGAGCCTGATGCTCGTGAACCCTCGCCTGGGCCAGACTGTTGCTGACGATCAAATCTACTATCCTGGAACTGCTGTGGTGGAGGTGTAGGTGTCCCAATAGAATATCAGGGTCTATGACCACCCTGAAAATCTCCCTATGAACCAGCAAGCCTAGCCCTCTTCTGTCTCTCTCTCTCAACCATCTCACTCATACACTGTAAATGTCGGCGATCCTCTATACCTTGTGCAAATGCCTGAATTCGCAAGATATCCATATTATTATTTAGTGTAGCGGTAGAACAAGCATCGATATAGTGTAAGTCGAGCCCTTCCACAAATCTACGCACCATATCATGCATCGTATCAACAAATATTGGTGCATATCTACCCAATGAATCAAATTTCAGCCCGTACTCTCGGACACTCATGCTGCCCTATTGGAGATTCAAAAACTAGGTCCACCCCGGCCCATCCCTAATCTCTCGAGGCAAATAGTGAATCTATGAAAGCTTCTATAAAGCTATCCCAAGTGGGTAGGGATGCATCTTTTCCCCTAAATCTCTCCCAACTCTCGTACCACAATACTGCAACATCGCGCAATTGAAATGATGCTAACTCAACTGACTCAGTCGCTGAGGCATGCATGACTCTAAAGATCCTATGAAGCTGATCAATAAAGTGTTAAGGGTCTTCTCTGCGATCTGTCCCTGTAAACTGTGGAGGATTCAAGGCAAGAAATTCACAAACTCTTGAACTTCCAGGATCTTTCAGAAGGTCTGGCAACATCTGGCGCAACTGGTTGGCACTGTGCAGCTACTAACTGTGCTAACATACATACTGCACTCTTGAAATCCTAATTAGATGGAATAGGAGGAACTAAAGGTGGTATTACTGGTGGAGCCGGAAGTCCTGTAGCCCTCAGAGGCTCCTGAGGCGGTGGAGAATCTATAGGGGGCTGAGAAGATGTCTCCCCCTGGGTCTCACAATAGGCTACCTCCACATGTGGTACCTTGCTGGTACCCTCGCTTGCAGTTGTATCTAGCCCCTGGCTAGTTGTGGTATGTCTAGTGTCAGTCATCTCTATCTGCATACAAGTATCAATTATAAGCCATAAACCTCAACCCTTAAGACACCGCTCTATAGCACGAGATGAGCAAAAGAAGGATAGTAATTCTAACATGCCCGGTAGCTTCTTGCTTATCAAATGTGGTGCACAACACATTTATAAACAAGACTCTACTAGACATGGCTTACAGATTCCCTAGGATACGACGTTGCTCTGATACCAAGTTTGTCACGCCCCAAACTCGAGGGGAGCAACTGGCTCCTAATACCAAAACTCAGGCCCGAGCCGACCCTGCTGAACCATTTGCTACTAGCGCATGGCAGCCACACACAATCAAGAAAACAAACAAGTATATCTCAGCTTAAAACTAAGCACTCGGCCGGCAAGGCCATTGTCAACTGATCTATAAAAGAAACAGCTACTCCCAGGAGATCATATAAATAAATAGCCAACTAGCACATCAGTCCTGATTGGGCCATCACGGCCACCATGATATCAATACCAAAACTAAAACCAAGTATATATCATTACAATACATCAAACAACTCACAAGCTTCAGCAAACCAACATCATAGGCCAGTATGGCCATAACGTAGCTATACACCCCTTACACTAGTCTGCAAGCCTCTAAGAGTAGTAAAGATTAGCGAGACTGGCCCCAGCCTACCCATAAATATATATACAACAAAAGGTAACAAACCTCCCAACTCTAGCAGCTCTGGAGGAAAGGGGCTAGCCAACCGGATAAAAGTCAATCCTGCTGCTGAGGAGGTCTACTCGGCCGTCTGTCAGGACCTGCATGCATGAATGCAGTGCCCCCAAGGCAATAGGGCATCAGTACAAAATAATGTACAGAGTATGAAAGACAATACACTATGAGGAGGTATCTTGATATACTGGAATTATCTGATAAATAAAACAAGGATACAATAAGTGTACTAACCTGCTCCTAAATCTAAACTTATCAAAAATAATAAAACAACAACCTACCCAAGCCCCCATAAGCTCGGCAGGTACAAACAGCTCACAAGACCACCTACACAGACCCCCAAGCTCGAAAGGTGCCAATCAGCCTATATACCTCTATCAGTAGTCTCATAGCTCCGTAGGCAGTAACATATCCCTCTTAGGCATTAATATTACCCCGTAGGCAGCACATAGCTCTCTTAGGCGTCAATATAACCCTGTAGGCAACTCGTAGCCCTTTTAGGCATCAATATATCTCCGTAGGCAACTCATAGCCCTTTTAGGCATCCATATAACCCTGCAGGCAGAACATAGCACTTCTAGGCATAGATCACATTCCTGTAGCTAACCACAATTGCCCCAAGGGCAACAATAACAATCCAATCGCTAAAAGCAAGCAATTTAGTTATAAGCAACCCATACAAATAGCTTCTAAGTCGTGTCCAACATAGGGACACTACTAACTGAATAAGAATCCGGATAAGGGAGGATTATATCAACTCGAGCAGCCAACAATCAACGATAATGGCTACAAGTGTAACAAGGATAACAACCCAATTACATTGCTCCTAAGCTTTAAGTAAACATGTCATAAGTAGGGAATAGCCTTAACATACCTTTCCAATGAACGCTCGAAAGACGGTAGTTCCTTCACGAAAATTTCTTCTTATTTCCTAAGCTTCGCAAACACTATATATACACAGCTGGTACGCACCTATAAATAGTTCATAATTAATCTTAAATCGGCAGATTTGCCATATTGCCCCAATTTGTCAAAACGTCTGTAGAAATTCACAAAAACAACTATAAAATGGTCCTGAAATGATTACCTTAGTTAACCAAGTGTAAACCTTGAAGAAACATCAATAACTACAAATTTATATCTTCAAAAACTAGCTCCAAACGCAGCTAATAGAAGGGAAAAATGATTGCCACGTGTAGGGATTACGTTTCTAGGCACGGGGAAAATGTTTAATGGTTGAAATCGTCAAAAACTAACCTTCGTCATGCTAGAACTCCATAGGAACTCTCTCTTAAGCTTTCTCTCTGTTTTGGAACTGAAATGGAATGTTTTCATGGCTTAAAACGTTAAATAAGCCGACATACCATATGTTTGACCCGACTTGGATCCTGCCCCGGCAGTCCCTAGTAAAACCCTCATAACTTTTTGTTCTGATGTCGGTTTGATATGGGGTTTTATGTGTTGAAACCTAGACTCATAGGCCTTTTATTTAATAGGTGATAGGTCTTCTAACTCTTTATATATTGGGAGAAAACATCCAAGATATTTGACCCAAATTTTAGACAAATCTTTAAAAAGGAACTTACGATAACTTTCGCCAACTTTTATTTTGCCACTTACTTAACTTCAAAACTTGAGATACAACCCTTGAACACTTAAAATATGACAAACCACATCATTTTTAATTTATTACTCACCCTCCTTGTCTTTCCACGAAGATACGAGTTAATTTAGACGTTTTGGAAAGTCGGGGTGTTACACATATCTTGTATTAAGTTTTGTCTAAGATGGACATGTGAGACTTTAGTATTCCGCTGCTTTATCAATGAGTTTTCGATTGTTGGTTTTATTAAGAAAAGTTTTAATTCCGCACTATTTTTATTACATATGCGATGAATGAATGTTATGAGGTTTGTATAAGAACCCTTCGGGGTCGAGTACGCCGTGTTACAACTATGGGGTGCTCTCGGATCGTGACAATTTTGTCTTAGTGATGTGTGTTGGGCCTCTCTGATCATAATTGTGTCTATGTGTGCCTTTGTTAATTTCAATATTTTGCCCGTATTGCCTGTAATGTTGAATACCCGAGATTTTGTGCCTTAAAATTGGATAAAAATTGTGGGGTTTTGCTTGCATGTTGTTATGTCTAGTCGGGGGAAGTCTAAGTAGCCCGCATTTGTGCCAAATGACGTATTTTGCCCAATGATGGAGCGATTGACGTCATTCTTAAGGGCAAAAGTCGTCAAATGGCCAAATTTGGATAAACTGGGAGAAGTCTGAGTATCCCAGGGGTATGGGTGTAATGGGTCTTAGTCTAATTGCGGAAGTGCATGTTTTGATATTTCTTTCGGGGGTTGCGGGGTTGAATTTGAGAAGTTGGGTTGAAAGTAGGCACGTTGGGTCATTTGGCGAGCTGGCTCTTGCTCGCCGAATCACTCAACGGTTCATCGAAGTTCCTCATATCACCTTTAATTTCGTGCTAAATGTGAAGTTTGGTTCTGTAACTTTTTGCGAGAAGCCTGAGGTCGCCGAATGCCCTCGGTGACTCACCGAAAGTCCTTCTTGATCCCCCTTTGTCTGCGTCCCTGACCCTTAATTGCACTGTAACTTTTGGTGGGCTAGTTCTTGCTCGCCGAAGGCTGTCAGCGATTCACCAAAAGGCCTTCCCATCGCTGACATGCCAAATTTTTCTGAGATTTTTGAGTCAATCCTTTCGGTGATCCCTATCTGGATCGCTAAAGTGATTCAGCGACTCGCCGACCGGTTCCGCGAGTCTGTATGCAACTATTTTTCTGTGCATCTGATTGAATTTTTTCTAACTCTTTTTGATATTTTTGCAGACATGGCTAGACCAAATGTTGCTGGTAGAAACATGTCGCCCCGCAAGGGGGCCAAAGGGATAACTATCAATGAGGATGTAGTTGCATCCAGGGGTAAGTCCACCAAACTTCCCACAACTGGTGGGAAAGGAAAGAGCAAAGGGAAGGCACCTATATCATCGGAGGCCAGCTCTGACAGTGACGGTATCTAAGCCACTCACCTCACCACTTCTGAGAGTGAGGGTGAGCACCAGGAGCATCAGGCTGTTACTTCTTAGCCTGGGGATGAGCTAGTAGCAGCACAGAGGGTAGAGTTGCGTTCTAAAAGGATGAATGATCTGTTTAGGATCAGGACTCCTCAGGTAAACCACTAATCCTCCTCCAGCTCTAGCACAGGTTGTGGTCCTAGCACCACTAGTACAGGGTCCTACTCTCAAGTCTGAATAGACTGAAAACTGAGGGGATGAGGACAATCATTGAGGAGAAGCGTTTGTCCACTGATGGGGTCATTGACAGGTACCCAGAGATAATGAGTTGCCTAAAGTCGCACAACTTCCAGCTCTTCCCCAATCCCTGTGGTCCTTACATTCCTAATTGGGTCCAGGAGTTCTACGCTGCTTATAGAGCCTTGATACCACAAAGAAAGAAGCAGGCAGTTGCATTCAAGTCGGTTGACTACGAAGTTGTTCGGGGAAAGAAGGTCAAGTGTGATAGTGAAGCTATTAATGATGTCCTGGAATATCCTGATGATATTGATGACGAGTGTCAGCATCTGATCAGGACAAAGACACTAGAGAATATGAAAAAATGGTTGGCCCCGCTAATATTAAATGGTACTCCCAAGTGGCTGGCGATTGGAGCACCGATTGAAAAGAAGGATCTAAACATAACTGCAAGGTTCTGGTTTGGCTTCATCAGTAGCACTATCATGCCATCCTAGAACAATTCGATTCTCCACCTAGCCAAGGCAGCCTGTCTGGGTTGCATTATTGATGAGACGAGGATAAATTTGGGGATAACTATAGCACAGGAGATGGTCATGAGGACCAAGCAGCGCTAGACTTCCCTCCCCTTCCCGGTGTTGATCACCGAGCTGTGCAGACGAGCTCGGGTTCCTAGAGATGCGAAGAAGGATGTGGAAGTGATTCCTGATGAGTCCACAAATTAGACTCATTTAAGACTTTATTTTAATAGAAATAGTGTCCTCGAATGCTTTTTTTTATCTCAATACCTGATTAAAATGCTTATGTTTCAGGTATTTAAGGTTTTACTAGAAGCATGGACACTTAGGCGCAAAACGGAGCAAAAAGGAGCTGAAAAGAACAAGAAATGAAAGTTTGTGGATTGCCGAGTCCAACTTGGTGAGTCGCAGAATTGACATGCACCGCCCTTTGTTCCAGTACGCGAAGCCTTGCAGGAAGTGGATCGAAAGGCAAGGAAAGGAACACTCGGCGAGTCGCCAATTAATTCCGCGAAGCAATACTGTACCGCCCAATGATCCAGAATATGAGGATGCTGAAGGCAAGACACTGAAGGTGATGAGCTGATTAAAAGGAGGATCGCTGAGTTCATCGGCGATTTTGACTAATGTCACCGAACGATCCACCGCAGCACAATCTGTGAAAACTATAAATACTAGTTAGAGGTGTAGTCTTAGGGTGGAGCATTTTAGAGTAAAAATTATTATTAGTCTATAGTATTTTTCTGTATTTTCTCTCAAGTTTGAAGAGGGTTTTGTGGAGACTTTAAAAAAGGAGTTTATCTTCCCCAAGTTAGAAGTGGGTCTTCTTTATTTCTTCAAACGTAGCTTAATTCAAGGTTTAATTTGTTATACCCAGTTGATTTCTTTATCATGTTAGGTATAATTTTTTATTTCTTGATGTGTGGCTAAAAATCTCCCATTCTTGGGGTGTGATTTAGCAAATATGGGTTTGATTATTCTTGTTGGGTCTTACTTGCTGATAGGTTAGATGTATGTTAATGGTGATTTCACCTAGTGATTGTGGTTTAATATAAAAGGGTTTGTAGTTGCAAATACAAAGCCATCCATGTATTTTCGGTTTGCCCGAGGGGGAGGTTGTGAAACCAAAACCACTAGATTGATGACCTAAGGAGTGGGTCGACATGAGGTTCAGCCCGAGAGGGTGAGCCCTAGTCCTATATCCTAACACTCAGCTCGAGAGAGTGAGTGGGGTAAGGCGTAGGCTGGTCTTCATGCGGAAAATGGGTGTCCAAGAGGAATGCATTTGAAACGGGGTAAGTTGCCTGAGAGGGAACTTATTTCCATTTAAATCTTAGCCTAGTCACTATTGTCTTGCAAATTTCCTATTGAAAGCATATACCTAACGATTTATCTCAACTTGTATTGCGGTCATATCCCAAGAACCTTTTTCCATACTTGATTTTCTTGTTTATTTTGTTGGTTTAGTACTTGTTACAAAACCCCCATTTGATATTTGACACTTTCGGGTCTCCCACTTTAATTTAGTATGTTTTTGTTCATTAATATCTTTAGCTACGACTAGTTAGAATGTAATTTTATTTTTCTATGAATTGTCAAAACCGCTCCCTTGGGACACGACCCCAACCCTTGGTTGGATTACTATATTAGCGATGATCGTAGACACTCATACCGTATGATAGTGTTGTTGGTCACGATAAACATCAAAATGGCGCCGCTGCCGGGGAGTGGTGTTATTTGAGAATTTTTAGTTTAATAGAATTGTTGTTCTTATTAGTAGTAGTTTACTTACGTAATTCTTAGTGTTGTTTAGTTGTTTACGTGTTGAAGCAGGAAAATGAGTATACATGTTGGAGATGGTGGACCAATGGTGGACCTTCCAGCATAAGTGATGAGGTTCAGGGATCACATCCTGAATTTCAAGCATCTAGAAGGAGAAACCTTTCATGAGTCGTGGCTAAGGTTTAAAACACTATTGACGCAATGTCCAACTCATGAAATACCCGATGTAGCTCTACTGGAATGCTTATACAGGGGCCTAAATCCTGGAAACAGTAAAATAATGAACCAACTTATGCCAAGTGGCCGTGAAAAATACCCTTATGAGACCGCAGCCAAATTCCTTGACCTTGCAGCTAAAATCAACAAGGACACTGAGAAGGACCAACAATTGATCAGTTTGCTAAGTCAGATGGATAAATTGACTCACAAGATCGAGGAATTTGAGATGGTGTCCAGAGATCAAAGCAAATGCAGACCACAGACTGAGCAGAGATGATCTATGGACAGTGAAAATAAGTGTATCGAAGATATGCTATTAATCATTCTTCATAAGCTAAATGAGCAAGATAAAGTGCTAGAGAAGATTAGAGAAAGTGTATAAGTGCGAAATCAGATGAGCAACTCTCACTCTAG
Source organism: Solanum tuberosum (assembly GCF_000226075.1). Lineage (NCBI taxonomy): Eukaryota > Viridiplantae > Streptophyta > Magnoliopsida > Solanales > Solanaceae > Solanum > Solanum tuberosum. The sequence goes on along the minus strand of NW_006239307.1, from coordinate 241,226 downwards.
ATCTATCCAGTTAATCGAAACTATCCTAAGTCATGTGCTTCCTCAGCCTCATCTGCATGAACAAGTGGGATCACCTAGATGCACTAGGTGCAACCCCAAAAATCTGATTTAAGCATTGACTTGCGTCGTGTCACAACGTTAACTAAGGCGTTGTTTGGGAGGCAACCCAAAACCTTTACGATCTTTAGTTTTATTCTAGAAATAATGGTGTATTAATTTCAGAGGAGAAAACGTGGAGAATGAGTGAAAAATGTGGATTGGTAATTGATAGTCCCATTCGGTGAGTCACCGAACTATTCGGCGGCTTCGATCTAGACCGCCGACAGACTAAAGATCCAAGCTACAGTGTGTAACAATTGGCGGTGAGGGCAATCACTTGGCGTAACGCTGAATCATTCAGCGGTACAAACTAATATCGCCGAATGTGCAATAACTGGACAGTTTTTAAATGCCAATAGTTTCAAAAATAGAAAAATGTTCATTTTCCACTCAATTTCTACTGTCGAAAAACCACACCTAGTAAGTAATTTTCATTATCTCTACACTCCTGGTATTTTAGTTGTCGATTAGTGCTAAAGCGTGGGATTACAGTGCTTCCTAGTATTTCAACACAGATCAAGCAGCATAAAAGGTTGGTTTCTCCCAAATCCTGAAACTACTAAAATTTCGTTCTCATATTAAATTGAAACTGGTTGGGTTGACATGTGCTAGGCCTCTCTGTGATAAACCTATCTTGTCTAAGTGCCAGATTCGATTTGAGAATCGTGCCTAAGTGATCTTGACTTTTGAAATCCCTCTTTGCCTGTGCATGAAATGATTTAAGCTTTGGGTAGATGAATGTCATGGGTCTTAATTTAATTTCACTATTGCAACTGTTAATTGTATTTTGGGAATTTGCGAGGTCGAATTCAAATTGAAAGAAGGCACGTTAGGTTGTTTAGCGAACTAGGTCAGGTTCGTCAAACAACTAGGCGGCTCGCCTAAAGTGGCTTCGATCGCCCTCTGTCTGCATTCCTGAATCTTCATTGCACTGTAACTTTCAGCGACCGAACCTTTGATCTCCAATAGTAGTCGGTGATTTGTGAATGGAACTTTCTCATCGCCGACTAGTGAAAGCTATTAGGGAAAAATCCTAGGCGAGCTCAACTCGACTCGCCAAAGAGATTTGGTGATTCGCCGATGAGTTCAGCGCATTTGTCTGCCACTAAAGGTCTGCACCACTGATTTACTTATTTCTAACTTACTCCTTATTGATTACAGACATTGCTAGACCCAAAGTTACAAGAAGCAGCAAGCCAACTCAAAGCAAGAAAAAAGGGATAACAATCAACGATGATTCAGCTGCATCCCAAAAGCAATGTTGCAAAACTTTCCAATACGAGTAGAAAAGGCAAGGGCAAGGAAAAAATCGTTGACCTATCAGATGCAAGCTCCGATAGCATGGGTTTTTACACCAATGACCCAACAACATACGATAGTGATAGTATGAGTTCAGATGAAGACGAACTGATAGAGGCACGGAGGAATGAGCTACGATCCAAACAGCTTAATGACCCATCGCGGCTCCAAAACAGGCAATAATACGGGCACCTCCAATACAAGCCTCCCTGCCTAGATCATCGAATAGATTAAAGTCTGATGGACTAAGAACGATCATTGAAGAAAAACGGTTGTCCATAGATGGGGTGATCGATAGGTATCCTGAGATAATGGAGTGCCTGAAATATCACAAATTTCAAGTTTTTACAAAACCACATGGTTCTTATATGCCAAGCTGGGTCAGAGAGTTTTATAGTGCATACAGTGCATTGGTACTTCAGCGGAAGAGACTAGTCGCATCTTTCAAAGCAGTTGACTATGTGGTGGTCGGAGGAAGGAATGTAGTTTGTGACAGTGAGGCTATCAACATAGCCTTGGGTATGTCCAATAAGATTAATGATCACTGTCAGTACTTGATCAGAACAAAGTAGTTGGATGCGATGAAACAGTGGTTGGTTCCGCTAATCTCAGATAACAATACTCTGAAATGGCTAGCAGAAGGAATCCCAATCGAAAAGAAAGATCTGAACGTAGCTACAAGATATTGGTTTGGGTTCATCAGCAGCACTATCATGCCGTCCCAGAATGAGTCCATTCTGCGTCATCTGAAAGTGGCTTGCCTTGGTTCTATCATGTCCAGAAGGCAGTTCAATCTGGGATTGCTGGATTCACAAGAGATGGCTATGAAGGCCAAACAGACACAGAGGTCTCTGTCATTTCCTGTACTGATCACTGATCTATGCCAGCAAGCTGGAGTGCCACGTGACATTACGAGGGATGTTAAAGTTACCCCATCTTCCTCCACCAACATCCGGCGTATAGAGGCCGAGTTCACACGAGAGGAGATTGACAAGAGGAGGGCAGCCCAACAGATACATCTCCAGAGGTCGATGTTGATGCATTACCAACAAAGACACCTTCGCATACTCTGGCCTCTGAGCCATCAGGTATACCTGATCCTCCCTCCTCTTCCTCTCAGGCCCCAGGTGTTTCATCATCAGCCCAGCCTTCCAGGATCACTCAGGCCATGATCCTGAAAATGGGACGGCTAGCCTACTCGGCGGATGTTAGGGCGACACGATTAGAGAGATCCGTCCCAGAGATGATTGACAGTGCCATCTTGACTGCGCTGACCCCCGTCAGAAACACTGTTGATGAACTGACTGCCAGAGTCACTGCTTGTGAGAGCAGACAGGGGGAGACACCTGAGGTTTCAGCCTTAAAAGATTAAATAGTCGAGCTGAAGAAGGACGTAGCCTATCTAAAGGCCACCGACTTCACAGTACTGATGCGAGGAGCAGATGACAAAGATATCCCTGAAACCTCTGGGATTCCCCTGACCACTCCTAGAGACGTGCAGAAGGATGATGTAGGGGATGTAGAGTCAGAGATAGAGACCGACGAAGAGCAGGTAGCAATGCACGACAAGGTGCTGAGCGAGAGCCAAGAGGACATCATATTCAGAGACCTGCCGAATCTTGTGGAGACGGTTGTGCAGTCGGCAACTCAAACAGTGCTAGCTGAGCCATCCACAACAGCTCCCAGTGGATCTGGCATTGCTAGTATGTCTGAGGCTACTCCCGAGACTGAGACACACAACCAGATAGATATACTGGGCACCGATGTCCATATTCAGGCCCCGACAGATAGAGAGACTGCATAGACAGGACCCTTCCTTACCTCTCTCGCGTTGTCTTTTCCTATCTTACTTATTGGTATATTTTTGATTAATTGCATTTGAGGACAAACACTCTTTATTTATGGTGGGGTGAGGCCCACACCTTTTGTGTTGACATTCATGTTTTGTTCTGTATAAATTTGGGTTGTCTGCTTTAATTTGTGTTTTAATTACTGCTTTTATGTGGTTGTTTAAGCTTATGGCTCCTGTTGTTTAATAGTGCTCTCAATTGAACAAACATGAATTCACGGCTACGACGAGGTCAAATGAAGTTACATAGACAATATGTGCACTCTTTGCATCTCGTTGTGACTAGCTATTTATCAAATTGATTTTCTTGTGAGGACCGTTGCACACTAGCGAACGTGTCTAGTCTTGTTTGACTGAAGCATCGATGCCTTGTGTGATTAGCTTACTGTGAACCATGCATGAATAAACCTAGAATTTTCTCCGTAAGTCTGATTGATTTAGAAAGGTGTACTCTTGAAATGATTTTAGGCAACTTTTGAAGAGTGTAAACCAATTTAACATATACCTCTTTTTGTGGCCTACTTGTGAGCATGTGAAACTCTTTTGAACACCCTTTGAGCCTTACCTTTCTTTGGAAGAACCTTGATGAACCCTAGACCTTACTTGAACCACTACCTAAAATCATCTTGAGTTGTGGTTTAGCGAATAGCCAACCACTACAAGAAAGTGAACATACTACGACATTTTCTAAATGTCGTATCACGGGGTTTAAATGTCACAAATTTGTTTATCGACATTTCTTTTACATTTTGACCAAATGTCGTAAATTTTAGTGTCGAGAATTTTTTCGACATTTAGATAATTGTCGGGAAGAATTTGTGACATTTACTTTGTGACATTTAGGTAAATGTAGAAAAGAATTTACAATATTTACTTCGCAACATATAGTTAAATGTTGGTAATAAATTTATGACATTTATTTTTTGACATTTAGTTGAATGTGGCTAAGAAATTTACGACATATATTTTTGACATTTAGGTGAATGTCAGTATGAGATATATGACATTTATTTTTGACAAATAGATAAATGTCTGTATGAGATATATGACATTTATTTTTAACATATAGGTAAATGCCGATATGAGATATATGACATTTATTTTCGACAAATAGATAAATGTCAGTATGAGATACATGACATTTATTTTTGACTATTTAGGTAAATGTCGATATAGAGAATATGACAATGATTTTTGACATTTAGGTAGATGTCGGTAAGTAATTTCTGACATTTATGAAATGCCACTTAAATTTTTTGACATTTAAATTAAATGTTGGTAAAAAAAAATTCAAGACACTTGTGACATTTATAAAATGTCACAGACACTTTACTTAACGTCAACAAATGAAGTTATTGAATGTCATAAAATTAGTGACATTATTCTAAATTTTGCAAAATGTCATATCATTTTCTACATTTAGACTAATGTTGTTATCAAGTTTCTTTAAACATCCCTAAAAAATTTATATATATTTTTTCTCAAGACACAAATACTTATACACAATTCATGCATTCAAAACTATCCTCTTTATAACCAATATTTTATGTAAAGCAAATATTTTCTAATATTATAACCAAAGAACAAATAGCACTGTAATAAGTGTACAGTAAAAGTTAAACAATGTCAAAACAAATGATCTGTTCTATCTCAAGTAAAAATGAGATCTAACTAATTACAATAATTTTGAAAAAATCAACTAATTAAGTCCTAATTAAAATGGAATTAAAGTCACTAATAAAATCTGCAATAAAGCTTTATGATCAATCCAAAAGTCGAGCATTTTGAAGTTGATTCTTGACCTCAGTTTCCTTAAAAATTCTGCACAAGAAATTCACATAAAAAAAAATTATAACTATATAATAATAGATATTAATCCTCATTAACTAGAAAAAATTGAGTTACAAAAATAACGAATTAAACTTTTCTAAAAACAAACATATTGAGGAATTGATGAAAAAGGAGTAACTATATAGATGATATTTTCCTCCCTTTGAAAAAACAAAGGAAAGAGGTTTGATGATTTGTAGTTTTTTCAAACTTACCCACTTCTTTTTATTTTTTCCAACTACACTAGTTCCAATCTTCTTGATCATGTTAGCCTGAGAAAAAAGATTAACTTGATTATTTTGATACTTTACGAAATTTAAAATCAACATTTCATTGAATACATAAGTGTGCCAATGTTTCCAGAATAATCAATTGTTGGGTGTTGGAGTGGAGACAAATGGCCGAGGAAGAAAAGAAGGTTGCGTTTAATAATTATGAACAAGAAAATCTACGTATAAGGAACTTGAGCAATCTGGACAAATAGATGAACATGAAGATTACTACCAAAACATTGTTATAAATAACGCAGAGGTCAAAACCAAAATTAATGACAAGGTGGAAGGCAACTAATATGCTGGACAAAATGAGGACAAACATAATAAGAGTTATACCAATCCTATTTGTAAAGATCTTAGAATGAGCAAACTTCAAGAAGTCCACAAATCAAAAAAAGGGCCTACTAAGGCCAGGAAAAGTAACAAGAAAAAAATACCTAGGCTTCAGATAAAAGAGCTATTCAAACCAACTTTATTTATGTATATATTTATGAGATTTCACTAATTAATTTTCAATCCATATAGAAGTAAAACAATACAAATATATTGATTAATTTATAACCAACCACACTATATAGCTCACACAAGTTACAATATATATAATTATAAGAGTAAACAAATAGCTAGAAATAACTATAACCAGAAGTTGTAAAAAGAGGAGGGAACTGGAAACCAAAGATAATTGTGACACAAAAAGGAAAAAAAGGAAAATGGGAAGAACAAAGGAACAATCAACAATAAAAAAGAATCAGTTCAACAAGAAAAGAAGAACAAGAATAAAAAAGTGTGACAAGAAGGAAAAGATGAAAAAATGGCAAAAGTTCTCCAGAAAAATATTCCCCTCCTCACAAAGGAGGGAGATCAAATTAGTTTTTCTCACTCTTATGTTTCCATGATTAGAGCAGTTTTTTGGAATATTAGGGGATGAAATCAAATAAAGCTACTCAAAGACTCAAAAAATTGATTAATGCAAACAACACTAACTTGGTTGCAATCCTTGAACCTTTTGTGTCCTTGACTAAGATCAATGGTTATATGAAGTATTTAGGATTTCAACATAGTATTTTCAATGATAATGGTAAGATATGATTCTTATTCACCGAAAATTCAGACTTAGCTTCTATTATATACAACAGTGAACAACCGGTTACTATAAAGATACACTACGGGGCTGCCAATATTGATCTTTTTATTCCTATTGTTAATGACAAATGCATGGCTACGTACTAACAGGAGAGATTTATGGACTAGCTTAAAAAATGTTTATCAGCATTTATACGGTCCTTGGTGTAATGGAGCGACTAAAATATAATGGGAAAATGCATAAGTACCCCCCCAGCCTATACCCGAAATCCCAGAGACACACCTAACCTTTACTATGGTCCTATTACCCCCCCGGACTTATTTTATATGTAATATTCTACCCCTTTTTGGCCTATGTGGCACTGTCTTGTGGGCCCAGTGCATGTTGACTTTTTTTTCAAGGATAGTGCCACGTAGGCCGAAAAGGGGTAGAATATTATAGATAAATTAAGTTCGGGGGGGTAATAGGACCTTAGTAAAGGTTAGGTGTGTCTCTGGGATTTCGGGTATAGGCTGGGGGGGTACTTATGCATTTTCCCAAAATATAATTCTTGACACTACTGAAAAATTGGGAGGTAGACAACACAGAATGCACACGAGTTAGTTGTGAAGTCACGAATCTTGGACAATTGGGACCTAACTTCACATGGTGCAACAATAGAAGACAAAACAAAAGAATATGAAAAAGGTTTGATTGAGTATTTTCTAATGACCAATAGACTCAATTGTTTCAGAGCAATGATATTAGACATTCGGAGAGAATTGATTCAGATCACAGACCTATCTTAATCAGTTGTTTTCATTATAATCAGATTGGTATTTAATACTTCAAGTTCGTAGATTTTTGGACTAAGCAAATTTATTTTCATGGCTTTGGTAGAAGAAGTTCAAGTTGTTATATCAAAGGCAATTCAATGTGGGTTCTACAACAAAAATTCAAGATTCTGAGCATGAAACTTTGATTGTGGTCCAGAGAAGTTATTTGGAATGTGAATGAGCATGTAAGTAAACGGGAAAGAAAAATGTTGGAACTGGAAGAACTGAACTTGGCTAACAACAACAACCAAAGTAGAGAAAATCTTCTCTAAAGTCAGGCAGAATATACGAGATGCATGGTTGGATATTCAACAGACACTATTGCAGAAAGCACATATCAAATAGGCCGAGGAAGGAGACAATAACACCCAGTACTTTCACAACATTATCAGATACAAAAGAAGGAGGCCACAACTACATAGGATCAAAAACCACAATGGTGGATGTGTATAGGGAAGTGATAACATCACCAAAGCAGCCGTACATCACTTAGAACATATCTTCAATCTACCACACCAGTTCACAGATCATGCTATTCTAGACATCATCCCGACTTGTATGAATCAGGAGGACAACATTAAGCTTACTAAGGTTTTTGATATAGAGGAGATTAAAGAAGCAATTATAAATATGAGTGCATGTAGTGCAACTGGACCAGATGGTTATAATGGGTACATGATGAGTGATTAACAGTTAATCGATTAATCCAAAATTAAAAAAGAAAGAAGAATCAATTGATTCCACGATCATATAAACTTTAGGATCTAAGCAAATTAAAATAAAATTCAAAACTTGAATGAAATTTTCTCGAACCTTTTTTGTGTGAACAACTGGAACAGGTGATAATGATTGTTGACAATCATCGAATGAGTTATCAGGAACCTATTGCAAAAGAGGAAAACTATTATAATTAAGAGAAACTAAGCAATCATCTAAAAAAGTACTTTTTTGTGAACAAAACAATTATTTCACCTGCTTTGATTTTAAATTTGCATCAACAATAATACCCAAAGACTCTATAACCAGAAGCAGTAAAAATAGGAGGGAACTCCAAACCAGAGATAATAGTGATGAGAAAAAGAGAAAAATGGAGAATGAGGGAAATGGGAAGAACAAAGGAACAATCAACAATAAAAAAGAATCAGTTCAACAGGGATTTGCTATACAAAATTAAGGAAGATCTACTCAAGGTAACAATGATAATATTCAAAAGGAACAAGATCAAAAGATATGGAAAGCAACAAAAATCAAATTGATATTGAAGAGCGAGAAATTGAAGCAGAAGAAGCTCCCAACACTTGCGATATAGTTCAAGAATCTAACAACATTCAGAGATGATAAACGACATATCCCCACAACAGTTAACAGTAACACTAGAAAGAACAACTAAAATAACAAAACACCAGATAACGCCAAGGGTCAAAGCAAACAAAATCAACAAAAACATAAGCAAAACGAAAATCACTCAGATATGGGTCAATTAATAGTCCAAGATGATGAAAGGCAACTGATTACTGTAGCTCATGGAGGTGAATACTATGAAACCTCTAGCAATATTCCAGCGAGATAAAGGTTATCCCTCGACTTGATTTGGTGATTGATCTTAATATAAAATCAATCAAAAAATTCCACACAACATCAAGGTATGCCTGAACAGAGAATTGAAATGTCAAGCCCTAATGGAAAAATTGTGATTGCCTGAACGTTTGTGAGTAAGGGTCATACTCTTGACAGGGTTCTAAATGATAGTAATGGTTTCTCTCCAGTTAAGAAAAGAAGAGCAAGGATCAAAAAGTGTGATAAGAAGGAAAAAGATGAAAAAATAGAAAAAGTTGTCTAGAAAAACATTCCCCTCCTCACAAAGGACGGAGATCAAATTAGTTTTTCCCAATCTTATGTTTCCATGAGTAGAGCAATTTTTTGGAATATTAGGGGATGAAATCAAAGAAAGCTACTCAAAAAACTCAAAATATTGATTACTAAAAACAACATTTACTTGGTTGCAATCCTTGAACCTTTTGTGATTATATTAAGTATTTGAGATTTCGACATAGCATTTCCAAAGATAATGGTAAGATATGGTTCTTATGGACCGACAATTATCAGACTTCTATTATAGACAACAGTGAACAATAATAGCTTACTATAAAGATACACTACGGGGCTGCCAATATTGATCTTTTTATACCTGCTGTTTATGCCAAATTCATGGCTACATACAGTGATTACTAGTTGATCGGTTAATCCAAAATTAAAACAGAAAGAAGGATCAGTTGATCCCATGATCATATAAATGTAAGGATTTAAGAAAATTAAAATAAAATTAAAAACTAGAATGAAATTTTCTCTAACCTTTTTTGTTTGAACAACTGGAACATGTGATAATGATTGTTGACAATCTTCAAGTGAGTTATCAGAACCTATTGCAAAAGAGGAACACTATTATAATTAAGACCAACTAAGCTATCATAAAAAAATACTTTTTTTTGTAAACAACACAATTATTTCACCTGCTTTGATTTTAAATTTGCATCAAGATTAATACCCAAAGACTCTATATATGCTTGTATTCCTTTCTTCACTTTATCAGCTATAATTTCTTCCATATCCCTTTTTGCTTCCGATAATTTTCTCTCCATCGCTTCCTTATCCTCTTTTGCTTCCTCTTTCGCTTCTAAAAACTTCTTATCCATCTCTTCCATCTCTATTTTTGCTTCAGATATCTTTTCGGTCATCTCAATTTTCATAGCTAAGGTAGCTTTTTGGACTTCCATCGCAACCCTTGTATCAAAATCTCTTTTTTCACCCTGAGATCATTTATATATGGGGCCATAAACTAAGCTTGGAGATGCTCCTTTTCCTAATGTTCGGACAATTCCATGAGCGTCTGATCCCATTACTTGTGAGTACATATCATTTGGAGCACATCCAGGGACATTCAAATCAGGATACACCTCAGCAAGATCATCCATTTGTTTCTTTTTGAAAGAAAGGTAAAGTAATGAAAAGTT
>NW_006239307.1:225226-229995 GCF_000226075.1 Solanum tuberosum | reverse complement strand
ATCTCCATACTATTAAAGAAAACAAAAAACACATAATAACCTGTAAAGTTCACACAAAGAGTCCTGAAATCTACACCAATGTTGTTCGGCTACTGTTGTTTTCTTTGTAATCTTCAAACTGCAAATCAATAGTAAAATTTCAACAAATAAATATAATGTATGAAGGCTATTCATGTGAAATTATATAATATTTAAAAATTATATAAGAAGTACTTCAAACTCCAAATCTATTTCAAAGCACAAATTTTTGTAAGAATCTCTCTAAAGAACTTCAAGTAATATACTCGCCTCAAGAACATACGAAAGAGTTTTGAAGAAAATACTAAAATTTTCGATTGTTTGAAATTTATATTGATAAAAAGAGGTGCAATTTTTGGAATGGAAGAAGGATGCAATAAAATCAGAATTAAAAGGCGGGAAGTGTCGAAAAATTTACCTCCAATTTGTTTTTCCTCCGTATATGAAAAAAAATCCATATTTATCGGTTGAAATCTGCAATTTTCCATATTTTTTTATGACTTTAATTTGTGGAGAGAAAATTGTAAAATTGAAAAGACTTGACCAATTTTAACAAAGATGGGACTGAGTTTGAGAAAAGGACTCAAATTGAGAGGACCCAACATCTAAATTTGTTGGATCTAGCTCTCTCTCATATGGGTCTTGTGTAGGGATTTTTCCATTTGATTGGTTTTGCACTTCTCCTCTTTCAAAAGTCAAATGGGTCTAGTGTAGGGATTTTACTATTTGAGAATAAATATTTTATAAATGTAATTCTTGAACAGATTTCAGGCATAAAAAAAAGATGTGACCTTTGGCATCCTATTTTTTAATTTTAGTTCATTATTTTAATTGCTTTTACAAGATTATTCATTTTATTCTGCTCTCTTCTTCATTTTTACTCCTTTACTATTTTTAAAAAATAATAATTTTTATTTTCACTTATGACATATAAAAAATTTTATTATTATTTTCCTATTTTTATCCTTAATATTAATTCATTATTTTTCGAAATAATTTTAGAAGATCTAAGACTACACATAAACTAATGTGGATATTGTAATATACCTTTCACTTTCTAGTTATAGTCATTATGCCAATGAACTTGTCCGCGCTTCGCACAGTTATATGAAAGACGATAAGATGTCAATTTCTATTTATCAAAACATATGATTGATTTCATAAAGAGAAACGTTTGGTTAGTAGTTAGCTAGCTTCCAACAAAAGCATAAGTTAGTATATTATTGAATAAAAATACATAAACTTACGACAATAAAAAAATTATATAAAATACAAAATATAGAGAAATCATAAAGAGAACTACAAAAAATAAATAAATAATGCAATATCATTCTTACGATCTTAATCATTAGAAAATAGAAAAAAATACATAATCAATATACAATCTTCCGATTGAGCTCTTGTCGAGATCCATTCCCACAAGCCAATCACATTCAATAAACTTCATTTATTCTTCAAGTAAAACTAAAGAATGCATAAAATAAGTAAGAAAAACATATCAATTCAAAAGACTAATGTGATCATTTCTAGTTTTCTACAAAGTTTTACAATTTATAGGACTAGCTATAATATGAATACCAAATAATGTCATGAATATGACTATTAATTATTTAGGGATTAATGTAATAAAAATTCATGGGAGTAATGAAACTAAAGACCATTAAATTTTGATTTAAATTGAAGAACATGAATGAATGGTTAATTGACATTTTTATTATTCTACAAATTAAAAAAAAATAGAGCAGTTGGTGAAATTGTAAGAAAATAATAATATGAGAATAAGTAGAATTCTTAGCCAAAGATTATAATAAAGATGAAAAACTCAAGAGACTCAAGACATTATTGTGTAGATTTAAGTGTTATTTAAAGCTTATAATGAAAATTTGTAATTGAAATTTCATGGGGAAAAAAAAATATATAGACATTTTAAGGAAGTAAAAGGCCAAAAAAAATATATTTTAATACAATAAAATAAATTGTGTACTAAGAATATTAATTTAATATGCTCAAATAAATAAGTTAATGATTAGTGTTATTATATTATTATAAATTATAAATTATATTATATTATTAAGTGCATAATACATTTTGCTAGTAAAGAGAAATCACAAGAGAACTAAAATAAATAATAATCCAGCATCATTAATTCTTGTCGATGTTCACTTCCACAAGCCACAATCACCACCAAATAGTCTTCATTTTATTCTTCAAGTTAAACCAAAAAGATCAACATATTAAGAATTGAAAATATGACAATTGAAAATGCTATTCATGTACTCATTTCAACAAATTGTCTTACAATATATCTATTTATTATAGGATTCAGTAGCATATATATGCAAGATTTTTTTGTAAGCGGTATCGACATTTAAAAAAAAATATAACTACATTATATTAATAAAAATTACTTATTGAGACTTACTGATAAAACATAGATCAAATAAACTATTATAACTCGCCACAACAAGTTTTTATGAAATTAAGTTCATAAAAAAATTATGAATAAATTCAAGAAATTCCAACTAGAATGAAAAAAATCAAACATTAAAATGCACTTGATGAGGATCGAAGTCAGGAGATCCTGCACACATGCCATTGCCCCAACCAACAGGTAAAGATCGCTTATCTGTTCATTTGTTATGATTTATTTAATAGTAGTCATATTCCGTTTTTTCAGGTTATTTATACATCTAAATCACTTTTCTTTTATCTAGTATTATATATATATGATAATTTCAACTTTCAAGTTTGAAAAATAATTACTTAATGATAATACAATTGAAAAAAATATTTTAATTTGATATTGATAATTCAAAGTTTGAAAAAAAATTACTAAAATATATTTGGTACACTAGATCGAGTAAAAATATATGGAGGGATCCAATTAGATTAAAAAAAAATTCACACATACTATTATATCTCTTTTTCAAAAATATCAGAAATCCGACCCGATCTGCCCTCCTCGAACTTCTTGCTTCAATTTGAATACCCTCCCAAAATCACATATTAACTCACAGTGGATTGAATCCAAAAAATAAAAAATATAGCTTTATAAAGGGGAAATTAAATTAATAGAACAAATCATTCTCATAATTGAAATATGGAAGAGCTGGCCGTAGAGTGACTTGAGTTATATATACAGATAATTTATGTTGCTTCAATTGACATTACACGAGAGGTGAGGGCTCAATTGTCTGAAACATCTTTTGGGATCTTTCTACTTCTTTAGAATAAAAAGAAAAACTTAATTCTTCTTCTACAACGGATATTGTAATGAATGTTGAGTTACTATACGTTACCCCATAAGAATTAAACTTTAGTCCTTTTGATAAGAACGATGGTAAAAATGAGATACTTTTAATCATAATGTAAATTTCGTTCAAACATAATCTGGGGGCAAATTTGGTCGACCTTTATCTATATATATAATGATGAATAATTTTTTTGAAAATAATTAGATTTTAAAAATTAAGTGTAAATATCAGTAAGTAGCGACTAATAATAGGTTTTAACAATACTTTTCGTCATATGTCATAAAAATCAATGACATTTTTCAAGAAATGACATATTATATTCGATATTCGTATCAAATGTCACTATTTCAGTGACATTTTCACTATATGTCGCAAAAATCAATGACATTTTACAATAAATGTCATAATATATTCGGCATTTGTATTAAATGTCGCTATTTTAGCAATATTTTGCTAAGTGTCGCTATAAAAATGACAGTTTAGAACAAATGTCATTATTTTAATGACATTTTTCTAAACGTCACTAAAATCAATGACATTTTGCAACAAATGTCACAATATATTTGACATTTTGCAACAAATGTCACAATATATTTGACATTTATGTTAGATGTCACTATTTTTGCGATATTTTTGCTAAATGTCGCTAAAATCAACGACATTTTGCAACAAATGTCATAATATATTCGACATTTGTATTTAATGTCACAATTTTAGTGATATTTTTTCTAAATGTCACTAAAATCAATGACATTTTGTAAATATATTCAGCATTTATATCAAATGTCATCGTTTAAATGACATTACCGCTAAATGTCGCAAAAAAAATGACATTTCGCAATAAATGTCATTATCATTGCAACATTTTTGGACCAAATATCACTATTTTTACGATATTTGATGTCAAATGTCATTGTTTTTACGACATTTGACATAATATGTCATTGTTTTATGACATTTTATTCTTAAATGTCATAAAATTCTTTATTTTCCGACATTTGTTTCAAATATCGCCAAATTAATGTCGTCGTATGTCTATTTTCTTGTAGTGAACTTAGGCTAAAGCCTAAATTGGGGGTGTGGTGAAAGGGAAAAGGAGAAGTCAAGAAGTGCAAGAAAAGTCTCCCTTAACCCATGGTATTGCATAAAAATGGAACCCCTTCTATGAAAAAAAATGAAATGTTGAATAAAGTACGAAGAGAATCGGGTTTCAAGCAATCCATGGAGGAGAATTAAACTAACCCATGGTATTGCATAAAAATGGAACCCCTTCTATGAAAAAAAATGAAATGTTGAATAAAGTACGAAGAGAATCGGGTTTCAAGCAATCCATGGAGGAGAATTAAACAAAAAAAAGGTGACTTAGAAGCACTAGAAAAAGAATTGATAAAGGAAAAGAAGAGAATGCCTTGATAATACCGCATCCCACGAGGAAAAAGTCACTGAGCCTAAATGACCATACCTTTGCACTCATCCCCATTACAAGCCTTAGAAAGA
>NW_006239307.1:222177-223403 GCF_000226075.1 Solanum tuberosum | reverse complement strand
GAGGATGAAAGTCACTGAGCCTAAATGACCATACCTTTGCATTCAGCCCCATTACAAGCCTTAGAAAGACCTTTTTGATCTTGAGTAAGCTGTATCGAAAGTCAATTGGAAAATAAGGGAAAACTTATGGGTGAAAACATGCATTGTGTTCCTCTTTTTTTGAGTGTGAGCGTTGTAACTGATTCCTGATATTAAATTGACTCATTTATGTGTGTGAATATGGAATCATTCTTTACGTGAGGGCATTTAGATACTTTTGTTGAGCTTGAACTTGCACATGTAGCAAGTATTGCGAGCATGAGAATCTTTGGAAATGGTGTGTCACAATTTGAATCTTTGAGTACACAAGTGATCCTTGAATAAGTAAATTGAGTCTTGTTGTGTGCACTCATGATTTAGTCTTTGTAGCACTGTTTGAGGCACCCTATTTGAACTGCTGAACTTGAGTTTGCTTGAGAACATGAAAAAGTTTAAGTTGGGGGTGTTGATGAGTCCACAAATTGGACTCATTTAAGGCTTTATTTTAATAGAAATAGTATCCTCGAATGCTTGTTTTATGTCAATACCTGATTAAAATGTTTAAGTTTCAGGTATTTGAGGTTTTACTTGAAGCATGGACACTTAGGCGCAAAACGGAGCAAAAAGGAGCTGAAAAGAACAAGAAATGAAAGTCTGCGAATCGCCAAGTCCAACTTGGCGAGTCGCCGAATTGACATGCACCGCCCGTTGTTCCAGTACGCGAGGCCTTGAAGGAAGTGGATCGAAAGGCGAGGAAGGGAGCAGTCGGTGAGTCACCGATTAATTCCACGAAGCAATACTGTATCGCCTAATGATCCAGAATACGAGGATGCTGAAGGCAAGACACTGAAGGCGATGAGCTGATTAAAGGGCGGATCGTCAAGTTCATCGGCGATCTCGACTAATGTCGCCTAACGATCCGCCGCAGCACAATCTGTGAAAACTATAAATACTAGTTAGAGTTGTAGTGTTAGGGTGGAACATTTTAGAGTAAAAATTATTATTAGTCTATAGTATTTTTCTGTATTTTTTCTCAGGTTTGGAGAGGGTTTTGTGGAGACTTGAAGAAAGGAGTTCATCTTCCCCAAGTTGGAAGTGGATCTTCTTTATTTCTTCCGTAGCTTAATTCAAGGTTTAATTTGTTATACCCAGTTGATATCTTTATCATGTTAGGTATAATTTCTTATTTCTTGATGTGTGGCTAAAAA
>NW_006239307.1:221757-222060 GCF_000226075.1 Solanum tuberosum | reverse complement strand
CAACATGAGGTTTAGCCCGAGAGGGTGAGCCCTAGTCCCATATCCTAACACTCAGCTCGAGAGAGTGAGTGGGGTAAGGCGTAGGCTGGTCTTCATGCGGCAAATGGGTGTCCGAGAGGAACGCATTTGAAACGGGGTAAGTTGCCCGAGAGGGAACTTATTTCCATTTAAAGCTTAGCCTAGTCACTATTGTCTTGCAAATTTCCTATTGAAAGCATGTACCCAACGATTTATCTCAACTTGTATTGCGGTCACATCCCAAGAACCTTTTTCCATACTTGATTTTCTTGTTTATTTTGCTGC